>NC_089842.1:230272075-230377075 GCF_035609145.1 Eleutherodactylus coqui
CAGCCTATTGTGTGCCCCACACCCCCAATTTGATCCAGTGGAAGCCAATAAAATCCCCAATGAAGTAGAAGCCAGTCTTCCTAATTTTTAGCGAAAAAATAAATTGCTTCAGAATTTTCTCGATCAACAATTCTTCTGGAGTGATTAGTGACTCTAACCTGTAATATTGTAATGCTCCAGTCCAGGCCCCTTTTAAACTCTTCTACCCAGTTCACCATCTCCACATCCTCAGGCAAAGAGTTCCATACTCTCACTGCTCTTACAGTAAAGTGTATGTCGGTGTAGAAACCTTTTTTATTTCTAGATGTAGAGGGCGCCCCTTGTTACAGTCACAGTCCTGATTTGATTAACCAGTGCCATCCACATGAGTATTGCAGGCCAATCAGAGCAGCAAGCAGTGTCTTAGACTACCAATGTATACTATTTACATTGTCCATTAGGTAGTCAGAAAAACGGTTGGTGGTTAACTTTGTTTCTCCGGGCTCAAAAAGTGACTAACTTAAAATTACCTAAAAGGGAAATGGATAATTAGTTTTGTAAATCTGAAAAAACCCTTTAAATGTAGTTTGACTTTTTATATCATTCTGTCTTCTCAGGCAAACGTGTGTGTATGGGAGAAGGCCTAGCTCGCATGGAGCTCTTCCTCTTTCTGACAACTGTATTGCAAAAGTTTATCTTAGAGCCCACTGTAGACAGAAAGACTTTGAGCATAAGACCGAAGCCCAACACCCATGCTTCAAGACCGCATTCATACAAGATGAAAGTTATCCCTCGTTTCTGAGTTGAACAAAAACTTTTTGCATAAAGGAAACCTAGAAGTTCTAGAAATTACAAGAAAGGAAGGCTGCTCTAATTTTTGAAGGATAATGTTGGCCATGCCTGTATCAATATACGCAATAGAATTATCAACATCTATAATTATTTTATACTAATAAAAACCTTGGACTGCACTGTTTCTCTATGTATGCTGTATGTAACTTTTTATGGTCAGGATTAGAGATGAGGGAGCACCAAAATGCTTGGGTGCTCGTTGCTCGAGTCGAGCTTCCCGCGATGCTCGAGGGTTCGTTTCGAGTAACGAACCCCATTGAAGTCAATGGGTGACTCGAGCATTTTTGTATATCGCCAATGCTTGCTAAGGTTTTCATTTGTGCAAATCTGCAAAACCTACGAAAGTGATGGAAATGACACAGATACGGATAGGGCAGGCGAGGGGCAACATGCAGGGCTGCATCTCAGGTTCCCAGGTCCCACTATTAAGCCACAGTAGCGGCAAGAGTGAGCCCCCCCCCCTAACAATTTTTACTTCGGACAAACCCTCATTAGCAAGGTACACCTTAGCTAAAGCACCACACTACCTCCAACCAAGCACAAGCACAGCCTGCGGGATACACCGCTGCCTCTTCTCCTGGGTTACATGGTGCCCAATCCCCCCGCACGACCCTGCATCCGCAGCGCACACAAAAGTGTCCCTGCGCAGCCTTCAGCTGCCCTCATGCCACACGCTGGCTGCATAGCCACACCACCCTCATGCCTATTTATAAGTGCATCTGCCATGAGGAGGAACCAGAGGCACACACTGCAGAGGGTTGGCAGGGCCAGGTAGCGACCCTCTTTAAAAGGGGCGGTGTGATAGCCCACAATGCTGTAGAGAATCAATGAGAAATTGACGTTCCATCTTCATTCCAATCCTGTGCCACCTCCGTCAGGAGCTGCAAACGTGGGCATTAGTTACATAGCTATGGGGAATCCATGTGCCCAGACAGTATTCATTCTGTCTAGGTGTCGCATAGCTCAATCGACACCGCAAGGGGAAAGCCATCTGCACTCTGCCCCCTACCCAAGTCAGTCAGTGTCTTTGTGCCAGACAGGTCAAACACCGCGATGTGAACTAAGTGTGCACCAACAGCATAGGTGGGTCCTAGGCAACCCAAGACATGAACAAAAAATAAATCAGAGCGGCCAAACATGGCAGACTTGCACCGCGCCGACGACATAGGAATCTGCCCACAGTTTCAGCAATCGTAGCCATGAAGCGGACTTCGATGCTAGTTCATCTGAGACGGGCTCATTAAATCAGTTAGCTTTCCTTTCACCGCTCCAATGACTGGATTAGCAGGACAAAGCTCCACAGCCCCAACCTGGAGTACTTGCACTTTCCCCGGGACATAGGCCTCAGCCCACACCCTCAGCAAACGCGGGCATGAAGCGGACTTCGATGCTAGTTCATCTGCGATGGGCTCAGTAAATCAGTTACCTTTCCTTTCACTGCTCCAATGACTGGATTAGCCAGGGAAAAGTTGCACAGCCCCAACCTGGCAAAGATACAGTTCCCCCGGGACATAGGCCTCGGCCAACAGCTTCAGCAATCGTAGGCAGGAAGCGGACTTTCACTGCACCCAGGACATAGGCCTCTGCACAAACCCTCAGCAATCGCGGGCCTACAGCGGACTCCAATGCTTGCGTAGCTGTGAACGTCTCATTGGCTCTGTATCGCTCCTCTTGTTTGTCCCAATGCAGTGCCCCGGATAGCTGCGGTAACGTCAGATAAAATACAGGTTTGCTTCGGCCCACACTGCATGCCCGAGTCAGACTGTTTTTTTTAAATTAATAGTCACAAGTAGGTACAACTCCGCTCTGGGAAGTCTGTGTGGACCCACAGCATGGGTGGGTCCCAGGAAGCCACCAACGGTACATTAAATAAATCCCATTGCAGTCCCCCGGATAGCTGAGGTAACGTGAGACAAAGTACCGGTGGGCTTCGGCCAACACTGCATGCCCTAGTCAGACTTTTTTTTTTTTATTAATAGTCACAGGCAGGTACAACTACGCTATGGGAAGTCTGTGTGCACCCACAGCAGGGGTGGCTCCCTGGAACCCACCAACGGTACATAAATAAATCCCATTGCAGTGCCCCGGACAGCTGAGCTAACGTCAGATAAAATACAGGTGGGCTTCGGCCAACACTGCATGCCCTAGTCAGACTGGGTTTTTTTTAATTAATAGTCACAGGCTGGTACAACTCCGCTCTGGGAAGTCTGTGTGGACCCACAGCATGGGTTGGTCCCAGGAAGCCACCGACGGTACATAAATTCCATTCCAGTGCCCCGGACAGCTGAGCTAACGTCAGATAAAATACAGGTTGGCTTCGGCCCACACTGCATGCCCCAGTCAGTCTGGCCTTTTTTCATAGTCACAGGCAGATACAACTCCGCTATAGAAAGTCTGTGTGCACCCACAGCATGGGTGGGTCCTAGGAAGCCATCAACGGTACATAAATAAATCCCATTGCAGTGCCCCAGACAGCTGAGCTAACGTCAGATAAAGTACAGGTTGGCTTCGGCCCACACTGCATGCCCTAGTCAGACTGGGTATTTATCATTAATAGTCACAAGTAGGTACAACTCCGCTCTGGGAAGTCTTTGTGGACCCACAGCATGGGTGGGTCCCAGGAAGCCACCGACGGTACATAAATAAATCCCATTGCAGTGCCCCCGATAGCTGAGCTAACGTGAGATAAAGTACAGGTTGGCTTTGGCCCACACTCCATGCCCTAGTCAGTCTGGGTGTTTTTTTTTTGGGCCAGATACGTAGAACACCGCGATGGGAAAACATAGTGCACCCATACTATGCACAGACCCCTGTAATATTCCTGTAGCAAAGGTATAAGCTGACCCCACCAACAGTTATGTTGCAGAAGTCTAGGGAGACACCAGTAACATTTCTGTAATTATAGTATAGACAGACCCCAGTAACATTTCCGTAGCAGCAGTATAGGCAGAGCCCAGTATTAGTAACATTTCAGTGGTAACAGTATAGACAGACCCCAGCAACATTTCCGTAGCAGCAGTATAGGCATAGCCTAGTATTACTAACATTTCAGTAGTAACAGTATAGACAGACCCCAGTAGCATTTCAGTAGTAACAGTATAGACAGACCCCAGTAGCATTTCTGTAGTAACAGTATAGGCAGACCCCAGTACCATTTGTGTAGCAGCAGTTTAGGCAGACCCCTGTAACATTTCTGCAGCTGAAGTATAGGCAGCCCCCAGTAACATTTCTGCAGCTGAAGTATAGGCAGACCCCTGTAACATTTCTGCAGCTGAAGTATAGGCAGACCCTTGTAACATTAATGCAGTTACTCTCCTCTCCTTTGGCCCAAACAAGTTTCTCAGATAACTGTGGTAACACGAGAGAAAATGCATGATGCGCATTGCTGATCACCTGACCCCATGCAGGAGGAGGAAGTGGCCTTAAAAGGCCAAGAAACCATCACCAGGACCCGCTGTAGACTGTGTTGAAAGGATGTGAGCAGGCCCTTGGCCAGGCTCGGTCCCAGCAAATACTTTGTGAGACCCAAGGTGCTGCGACTGACATAGCAATGGGCAGTCCATGTGCCCACAAAGTATTCATTTTGTCTAGGTGTCGGATTGCTCTAGCGACACCGCAAGGGGAAAGGCATCTGCACTATGCACCCTACCCAAGTCAGTCAGTCACTTTGTGCAGGACAGGGAAATCACCGCTATGGGAAGTCTGTGTGTACCCAGAGCATAGGCGAGTCGAACGAACCCAAAGACAGCATTAAATATGAAGGAATCAGACTGCCCAAACATGGCAGACTTAAAGTGCGCCGAGGCCATAGGCCTCTGCCGACATCCTTAGCAATCGCGGGCATAGAGCGGACTCCGATGCTAGTACAGCAGTGAACATCTCATTAATGCAGTTACGCTCCTCTCCTTTGGCCCAAATGAGTTTCTCAGATAACTGTGGTAACACAACAGAAAATTCATGATGTGCATTGCTGATCCCCTGACACCAAGCAGGAGGAGGAGGTGGCCTTACAAGGCCAAGAAACCATGACCAGGGCCCGCTGTAGCCTGTGTGGGAAGGATGTGAGCGGGCCCTTGGTTAGGCTCGGTCCAAGCAAACACCTTGTGAAACCCAAGGTGTCGCGACTGACATAGCAATGGGAAGTCCATGTGCCCACACAGTATTCATTCTGTCTAGGTGTCGGATAGCTCTATCCTCACCGTAAGGGGGAAGCTATCTGCACTATGCACCCTACCCAAGTCAGTCAGTGACTTTGTGCCGGGCAGGTAAATCACCGCTATGGGAAGTCTTTGTGCACCCACAGAGTAGGCGAGCCGAAGGAACCCAAAGACAGTAATAAACATGAAGAAATGATAGTGCCCAAACATGCCAGACTTTCACTGTGCCGAGTACATAGGCCTCTGCACACACCCTCAGCAATCGTGGGCATAGAGCGGACTCCGATTCTAGTACAGCTGTGAAGGTCTCATCAATGCAGTAACGCTCCTCTTCTTTGGCCCAAACCAGTGTCTCAGATAACTGTGGGAACACAGGAGAAAATACATGATGCCCAGTGCTGATCCCCTGACCCCAAGCAGGAGGAGGAGGTGGCATTACAAGCCCAAGACACCATGACCAGGATCCGTTATAGTCTGTGTGGGAAGCACATTAGCGGGCCCAGGGTCAGGCTCGGTTCCAAGCCTCCACCTTTGTGACCCAAGGTGCCCTGAGTTACATAGCAACGGGAAATCCATATGTCGCAACATAGATAGCTCAACACTGGAAGGGGCAGTCTTTGAGTTTCTTGGCCTAGCCTATGCTGTAAGTGCATAAAGATGGTATTACACAGGAAGAAATCGGAGTGCCCAACCATGGGAGAGTTTCACCCCGCCAAGCAACTTGGCCTCGGCCAGCAATTCTGGCCTAGTCAGTCACTGTATTATTTGTGCCACATAGGTAAAACACCGCGATGGGAAGACTTACTGCACCCATAGTATAGACAGACCGCTGTAACATTCCTGTAGCAAAGGTATAAACAGACCCCAGGAACATTCCTGTAGCAGCAGTATAGGCAGACACCTATAACCGTTTTTGTAGCTGCAGAATAGGCAGACCCCAGTACCATTTCTGTAGTGGAAGTATAGGCAGACCCCAGGAACATTTCTCTAGCAGCAGTATACGCAGACCCCTGTAACATTTCTGTAGCAGCAGTATCAGCAGACACCTGTAACATTTATGTAGTAGAAGCATATGCAGACCCCAGTACCATTTTTGTAGCAGCAGTATAGGCTGTGAGGAAGGAAGAGCAGCAGCCAGAGGATTCAGAGTTTCAGCAGTGGACTCTGTAGAAGACTGGGTGCCTGATACATTGCTGGATGCATTTTCTGCCATCCACAACAGGACCTGCTCACACTGCTCTGTTTGCAATAAAGGTCTACCACGTGGACCCATAAATTGTGATATGAAGCTGGGGAGCACAGAAACTTGCCTCTCTCCTAATCCCGCAGCAGCCGGCTGGGATACACCTGGATCAGGAACTCGGCCTGTGCCTACACCCTCACTTGGAACTCCGCATCCTCGCCCGCGTCCACATCCTCGACCCCTACCCCTCAGCATGGTGGATTACGAATAGACCAGACACAGACCGCTGTAAATAATTATGGAATTATATGCGTACACTTTCACGCAGAGAGCGGAATCGTAACGCTAACTCCAGGCAGAAAAAAATGGAAGGAAGGCCGCAAACAGGCCCAGCAATGCAATAGTGATTCACCAAAACTCCCACCAGGCACCCAGTAAAATGCAGACGGTCAGAGGTAGCCCAACGAAGGAGCTTTTTCTTTTTTTTTTTTAAAAAGAATACAGCCTGTATACTGTGTATATCACATTCCCTCTATAAGTGGCTGCGTCGGCCATATGCTGTGCGTCTCAAATTCACTGCAGACACAGGCCGCTGTAAATAATCTTGGAATTATGTGCGTAGTCTTTGTCGCTGAGAGCGTTATAGTAAGGCAAATTCCAGGCAGAAAAAAATAGTCAGGAAGGCCGCAAACAGGCATAAGTGCAATAGTGATGGACTACAACTCCCATCAGATACCCAGTGAAATTTAAACAGTCAAAGGTAGCCCAACTGAGGAGCTTTGTTTTTTTGGTCAAAGAATACAGGCTATATACTGTGTATATCACTTTCCCTCTATAAGTACCTGTGTTGGCCGTATGCTGTGCATCTCTAATTCACTGCAGTCACAGGCTGGTGTAAATAATCTTGGAATTATGTGCGTAGTCTTTGTCGCTGAGAGCGGTATAATAAGGCAAACTCCAGGCAGAAGAAAATAGTCAGGAAGGTCACAAACAGGCCTAAGTGCAATAGCGATGGACTACATCTCCCATCAGACAACCTGTAAAATGCCCACGGTCACAGGTAGCCGTAAGAAGGAGCTTTTATTTTAAAAATTTTTTTTAAAAAGAATACCGGCTATATAGCGTGTATATGACTTTCCCTCTATCAGGGGCTGTCGCCGTACGCTGTGCGTGAAGTTGATGGCAGACACAGAGCGGTGTCAAAATTTTCGGAATTATTGGCGTACAGTTGGAGGCTGACAGTGGTTATGTAACGCAAACTGCAGCCAGACAAAATTTATACGGAAGGCTGCAAGCAGGCCTAGCTGTGCAATAGTGATGGACTACAACTCCCATTAGACAACCTGTAAAATGCACACGGTCACAGGTAGCCCTAAGAAGGACCATTGGGGTTCTTGTACACAGGATCCTAAACTACCACTCTCCCTATCTCAGCAACGCTGTCCCTATACTATGTAGTACAGACGGCAGCCTGAGAATGCTAAAGCTGTAATGGGGCTGCACGCCCGATATACAAAAAAAAGAAAAATTTGCAAAACTGCTACCAGCAGCCATAACAGTATTGCACATAGTTAGATGTGGCCCTAAGAAGGACCGTTGGGGTTCTTGTACACAGGATCCTACACTAACACTTTCCCTATAGCAGCACCAGTGTGTGATTGTGGCGTGCCGCAGGTGGCCCCACTTTAAATACTCGAGGGTCACTTGATCTCGCCAGCCACTCACTGCAGAGGGATGGGATAGGGCTGGAACGTCACTGGAGGAAGGAAATGGAATTGACTCGAACACCGCGTGGTGCTCGCCTCGAGTAACGAGCATCTCGAGTACCCTAATACTCGAACTAGCATCAAGCTCGGACGAGTACGCTCGCTCATCTCTAGTCAAGACCTATATTTTCATGCAGCAGGGAATTTCAGTTGCTGATGTCACTGGTCAACACTGAAATGGTTACTGACTTAAAAAGGTCCAAATCTTGGTATCTTGGTGTGCTGAACACGCATAGGACCATAAAAATTATTTATTGGTTCTCGTTTTGAGGACATTTCATATAGTTCATTTTCCGTGTTTCACCGTGTGAATTTATCCAGTAGGACTGTAGCAACAGTTAGCCTAGGGTCACACGGGGCGGATTGCCGTCGGAAATCTCGCGGTTTGGCCGCAGCAAAAACCGCGAGATCTCCGCCGGCAGAGCTGCCGCGGTTTAAGCCGCGGCGGCTTTGAAGCGGTCCGGCCGCTTGCTCTTCCGTTGCGGCCGGCGCTCCCATAGAGGAGAGCGTGGCCGCAGCGGAATGCAAAAAAGAATGAGCATGCTGCTTCTTTTGAAACCGCGGCTGCAGCCGCCGCAGCCGCGGTTTCAACCGGATTTACCGCAGCGGATTAGCCGTCCCGTGTGGACGAGATTTCTGAGAAACCTCGTCCACATGGCTGGCTAATCCCGGGCTTAGCGGCCGCGGGCGGTTTTGCCGCGGGCGGATCTGCTGCGGCAAAACCGCGGCAAATCCGCCCTGTGTGACCCCAGCTTTATAGTTACACTTACAGTTTGGGCCAGACTGCAGCCGTGTGCTTACAGGACCTGTGATGTCACCATCATGTGATCAGTCGCTGCCTCTGAGCTCATTAGCTCACACCTATCCCCAACATAACCAGTACACCATGTTAACTCCCACAGTACCGATGTATGTATCCACACCTAATCACCAGTATACTATATAAAGGCAGTCAGAAAGGTTGAGGATTTAACATATTTCAGACTTTGGGGGATACAGTTTAAGCTGCTGTTACATAAAACTGTTATTATTTTATCGATTTAGTTACAATGCGAAACATTAACGCCTTGAAAGTGCATTAATTAGCATGGACAATTTTTGCTATATTTGTGGGGAAGTGACGCTTGCCAACCAGAAGAAAAGTATTACTTCTCAAGTGAAGGAGGCATATAATTAGAGATGAGCGAGCACGCTCGTTCGAGTATTAGGGTGCTCGAGATGCTCGTTACTCGAGACGAGCACCACGCGGTACTTGAGTCAATTGCATTTCCTTCCCCGCATGTTTAGCACCATTTTTTAGCCAATAGACATGCGGGGAAGGCATTACCACTTCCTGCTGTGACGTGCCAGCCCTATCCCACCCCCCTGCAGTGAGTGGCTGGGCCGATCAGGTGACCGCCGAGTACTTAAAGCGGTCCCGCCGGCGGCTCGCCTCAGACACACACTGGGAGAGGACAGGGAAAGTGCTACTGAAGTGCTGCTGAGAGGGAAAGTGGTAGTGTAGGATCCTATCTTCAAGAACCCCAACGGTCCTTCTTAGGGCTACATCTGACCGTGTGCATTTTACTGCGTGGCTGCTGGGAGTTGTAGTGCTTGCATTTTAGTTGTACGCAGCTTAGGCCTGTTTGCAGCCTTCCGTAATAATTTTTTCTGGCTGGAGTGTGTGTTAAAATACCGCTGTCAGCGTGAAAGTGCACGCAAATAATTCCATAATTATTTAGACCGTTCTGTGTCTGCAGTGAATTAGACGCACAGCGTACTGCCGCAGATACCTCTAGAGGGAAAGTGATATACCCTATACAGCCTCTATCATCTGTCTAAAAAAAAAAACCAAAAGCTCCTTCGCTGGGCTACATCTGACTGTGTGCATTTTACTGGGTGGCTGCTGGGAGTTGTAGTGCTTGCATTTTACTATTACGCAGCTAGGCCTGTTTGCAGCCTTCTGTAACAATTTTTTCTGCCTGGAGTGTGCGTTATGATACCGCTCTCAGCGTGAAAGTGTACGCAAATAATTCCATACTTATTTATACTGTTCTGTGTCTGCAGTGAATTATACAGAGGTCTTACCGCAAAACAGTACCGCTATATTACCGGGGCCACTGCAAAGTATTTCAGCTCAGCCGCTGTGCAGAGCGTCCCACAATACCATTTTCGTTGGTGGGGTTGACAACGCCGCAGATACCAGCACTATCCACTGGCTTTACATTATTCTCCCCCTCCATACAGCCTCTATAATCTACAAGTCTCTGCAAGCAGTAAATTACCAAAAGGTATCAGCGTGAGACAGCGGATTACTTTTTTCCTAGTCACAGCATAGAGCCTCCGCTATCTACAAGTCTCTGTGTGCGGTGAATTAAGCCACAGTTGTCAGTGCTGTGGAGTGGGGTAATTTATTTGGTCCCTGCTCTATTCGTAATCCGCCATGATGAGGGGTAGGGGTAAGGGTTGAGGACGTGGACGCGGACGTCTAAGACAGGGTGTGGGCACAGGCCGAGTTCCTGGTCCAGGTGAATCACAGCCGGCTGCTGCGGGATAAGGAGAGAGGAAAGTTTCTGGGGTCCCCAGCCTTATATCTCAATTTATGGGTCCACGTGGTAGACCATTATTACAAACAGTGTGAGCAGGTCCTCTCGTGGATGGCAGAAAATGCATCCAGCAATGTATTGACCACCCAGTCTTCTATGCAGTCCACTACTCCCGGCCTAGGGACTGCAATTTTGAATCCTCTGACTGCTGCTGCTCCTTCCTCCCAGCCACCTCACTCCATGAAAATGACATCTTCTGAGCAGGCAGACTCCCAGGAACTGTTCTCGGGTCCCTGCCATGAGTGGGAAAACCGGGTTCCTCTGTCACCTGAGGAGTTTGTCGTGACCGATGCCCAACCTTTGGAAAGTTCCCGGGGTGCGGGTGATGAGGCTGGGGACTTCCGGCAACTGTCTCAAGAGCTTTCAGTGGGTGAGGAGGATGATGATGATGAGACACCGTTGTCTGTCAGTGAGGTAGTAGAAAAAGCAGTAAGACCAAGGGAGGAGCGCCCAGAGGATTTGGAGGAAGAGCAGCTGGATGATGAAGTGACTGACCCCACCTGGTTTGCTAAGCCTACTGAGTACAGGACTTCAGAGGTGGAGGCAAGTGCAGCAGCAGGACAATTTGGAAAAGGCAGTGGAGTGGCCAGGGGTAGAGGCAGGGCCAAATTACCCCGTTGCGGCAAGCCTCCATGCAGAAGGCTAGGTGTTCAAAGGTGTGGATGTTTTTCAGTGAGAGCGCGGACGACCGATGAACAGTAGCGTGCAACCTGTGTCGCACCAAGATCAGCCGAGGAGCCACCACTACCAGCCTCTCCATCACCAGCATATGATGGCCAAGCACCCCACAAGGTGGGACAAAGGCCTTCACCGCCTGCAGGTCACAACACTGCCTCTCCCCCTGTGCCGCAACCTGCCACACAGATTCAACCCCTCTCTCAGGACACAGGCATGAGCGCCTCCCGGCCTGCACCTGCACCCTCACCTCCACTGTCCTCCACCCCATCCAGCAATGTCTCCCAGCACAGCGTTCAGCTGTCACTAACACAAGCGTTGGAGCGAAAGCGCAAGTACGCCGCCACGCACCCGCACGCACAAGCTTTAAACGTGCACATTGCCAAATTAATCAGCCTGGAGATGCTGCTGTACAGGCTTGTGGAAACAGAGGCTTTCAAAAACATGATGGCGGCGGTGGTCCCGTGCTACTCAGTCCCCAGTCGCCACTATTTTTCCCGGTGTGCCTTCCCAGCACTGCACCAGCACGTATCCCGCAACATTATACGCGCCCTCACCAACGCGGTTACTGGCAAGGTCCACTTAACAACGGACACGTGGACAAGTACAGGCGGGCAGGGCCACTATATCTCCCTGACGGCACATTGGGTGAATTTAGTGGAGGCAGTCAGAGCCTGGGACCGCTCACGTCCTACTCACACCCAGAATAGCGGGTCCTACCTAGGTGCTGGTATCTGCGGCGGTTTATGCCACCTCCACTAAACCCTCCCCCTCCTCCTACGCAACCTCTACCTCGCAATTAAGAAGTGTGGGCAGCACGTCGCCAGCAGTCGGTATCTCGCGGCAGCACAGCGGTGGGCAAGTGTCAGCAGGCCGTGCTGAAACTACTCAGCCTAGGTGACAAGAGGCACACGGCCCACGAACTGTTGCAGGGTCTGACAGAGCAGACCGACATCTGGCTTTTGCCGCTGAGCCTCCAACCGGGCATGGTCCTGTGTGACAACGGCCGTAACCTGGTGGCGGCTCTGCAGCTCGGCAGCCTCACACACGTGCCATGCCTGGCCCACGTCTGCAATTTGGTGGTTCAGCGATTTCTGAAAAACTACCCACACTTGCCTGACCTGCTTGGCAAGGTGCACCACATCTGCACACATTTCCCCAAGTCCACCATGGACGCTGCCACCCTGCGGACCCTTCAACATCGGTTTAATCTGCCAGAGCACCGACTACTGTGCGACGTGCCCACACGGTGGGATGCTACGCTTCACATGTTGGCCAGGCTGTATGAGCAGCGTAGAGCAATAGTGGAATACCAACTCCAACATGGGTGGCGTAGTGGTAGTCAGCCTCCTCAATTCTTTACCGAGGAGCGGGCCAGGATGGCAAATATCTGCCAGGTCCTCGGAAACTTTGAGGAGTCTACCCAGATGGTGAGCGGCGATGCTGCTATCATTAGCGTCACCATCCCGCTGCTATGCCTGCTAAGAAGTTCGCTGCAAAGCGTAAAGGCTGATGCTTTGCGGTCGGAACAGGAGACGGTGGATGAGAGTATGTCGCTTGATAGCCAGACCACCCTCATGTCTATATCTCAGGGCGTTTTGGAGGAGGAGGAGCCGGAGGAGCCGGAGTAGGAGGGGGAAGAGACAGCCGGGCACTCTGCAGAGGGTACCCATGCTGCTTGCCTCTCATCTGTTCAGCGTGTATGGGCTATGGAGGAGGAGGAGGAGGATCCTGAAAGTCATCTTCCTAGTGAGGACAGCCATGTCTTGCGTACTGGCACCCTGGCACACATGGCTGACTTCATGTTAGGCTGCCTTTCTCGTAACCCTCGCATTAGATACATTCTGGCCACTGCGGACTACTGGGTGTACACCCTTCTCGACCCACGGTATAAGGAGAACCTTTCCACTCTCATTCCCGAAGAGGAAAGGGGTACGAGAGTGATGCAATACCAAAGGGCCCTGGTGGACAAAGTGATGCTAAACTTCCCATCTGACAGTGCTAGTGGCAGAAGGCGCAGTTCCGAGGGCCAAGTAGCAGGGGAGGCGCGGAGATCAGGCAGCATGTTCAGCGCAGGCAGGGGAACACTCTCCAAGGCCTTTGCCAGCTTTATGGCTCCCCAGAAAGACTACATCACCACTCCCCAGTCAAGGCTGAGTACTGTAAAAAGATGGTGAGGGAGTACCTAGCCGATCGTACCACCGTCTTCCGTGATGCCTCTGCTCCATACAACTATTGGGTGTCAAAGCTGGACATGTGGCATGAACTTGCGCTGTATGCCCTGGAGGTGCTGGCTTGCCCTGCCACTAGCACCTTGTCAGAGAGTGCAGCTGGGGGAATCATCACGGATAAGCGTACCCGCGTGTCAACTGCCAGTGCCGACATGCTTACACTCATAAAGATGAACAAAGCCTGGATTTCTCCAGACTTCTTTTCTCCACCGGCGGAGAGCAGCGGAACCTAAAGATTCTTTTCGCTGCAACCGCAGATTAAAGCATTTTTCTCTATCACCGGAAAAAAGGGGCATTTAGTTTTGTCAATCTGTCTCTGATATTAGTCCTCCTCCTCCTCCTTCTCCTCCAGAAACAACATGTCATCGCGCTGAACTGCCAATTTTTCTGCGGCCCAAAAGGCTCATCTAACAATGCTTTTCCAATTTTTCAAAGTTTCGAAAGTATTGATACAATTTTTTTTAACAGGGCTGCCTCCAGGCTCTGTTACCAATTAAGCAACTGCGAGCTGTATCTTTAAAAAAAAATATTTGTGGGTTTCACCTGCCCTCTCGGTTGAGCAATTTTTCAGGGGTACATTTGTACTGTTGGTATACTAATTTTTCTGGCCCTCGCCTATACTCTTATCTAACTAATTTTTCCGGCCTTCGCCTACACTCATGGTACACCAATGTTTCAGGGGTTCGCCTATACTCTTGCTGCAGAAATTTTACTGGGGTCTGCCTATACTTCTGCCACATAAATGTTACAGGGGTCTGCCTATACTTCTGCCACATAAATGTTACAGGGGTCTGCCTGTACTTCTGCTACAGAAATGTTACTGGGGTCTGTCTATACTGTTACTACAGAAATGTTAAAGGGGTCTGCCTATACTTCTGCTACATAAATGTTACAGGGGTCTGCCTATACTTCTGCCACATAAATGTTACAGGGGTCTGCCTGTACTTCTGCTACAGAAATGTTACTGGGGTCTGTCTATACTGTTACTACAGAAATGTTACTGGGGTCTGCCTATACTTCAGCTACAGATATGAGAAGTTCTCAGCTGCGCAAGCATCAAAGTCCGCTGTATGGGCGCGATTGCTGAGGGTTTGTGCAGAGGCCTATGTCCTCGGCGCCGTGAAAGTCTGCCATGTTTGAGCACTCTGATTTCTTTATGTGTACCGTCTTTAAGGTCCTTGGACCCACCCATGCTGTGGGTGCACACAGACTTCCCATCGCGGTGTTTTACCTGTCTGGCCCAAAAACACTGACTGACTAGGGCATGGAGTGTGGGCCGGGGCCAATATGTATTTTCTCTCGCATTACCACTGCTATTCGGGGCACTGCATTGGAACAAACAAGAGGAGCCATACAGCGCTAATGAGACGTTCACAGCTACGCTAGCATTGGAGTCCGCTGTAGGCACGCGATTGCTGAGGGTTTGTGCAGAGGCCTATGTCATGGGTGCAGTGAAAGTCCGCCATATTTGGGCACTGTGATTTCTTCATGTTTAATGTCTTTGGGTTCGTTGGACTCACCTATGCTGTGGGTGCACACAGACTTCCCATAGCGGTGTTTTACCTGTCTGGCACAAAGACACTGACGGACTTGGGTAGGGTGTAGAGTGCAGATAGCTTTCCATTTTTGTTGTCGATGAGGTATCCGGCACCAAAACAGAATAAGTAGTGTGTTTGCTGGGACAGAGCAGACCCAGGGCCCGCTCACATACTTCCCACACAGAGTATTGCTGCATTGTGGAGATGTGTAAAAGTGCTGGGCTGGCACCTGAGTCCCCTTAATGCCCACGTTTGCGGCTCCTGAGAATTTTGCGACGGAGGTGGCACGGGATTGGAATGATGATCGCACTTCAATTTATCATCGATTCTCTACAGCATTGTGGGCTATCGCCCCCCCTTTTAAAGAGGGTCGCTACCTGGCCCTGCCAACTCTCTGCAGTGTGTGCCTCCGGTTTCTCCTCATGGGAGACACACTTAGAAATAGACATGAGGGTGGTGTAGCTATGAAGCGAGCGTGTGGCATGAGGGCAGCTGAAGGCTGCGCAGGGACACCTTTGTGTGCGCTGTGGTCGCAGGGTCGTGCGGGGGCTTGGGCAGCATGTAACCCAGGAGAAGAGGCAGCGGTGTGACCCGCAGGCAGTGATTGTCCTTGGTTGCAGGTAGTGTGGTGCTTTAGCTAAGGTGTGCCTTGCTAATGAGGGTTTGTCCCAAGTAAAAATTGTTAGGGGGGGGCTCACTCTTGCCGCTATTGTGGCTTAATAGTAGGACCTGGGAGCCTGAGATGCAGCCACGCATGCTGCCCTTGTCCTGCCCTATCCATTTCTGTGGTGTTTCCATGACTTTCGGATGTTTTCCAGAGTTTCACAAGTGAAGACCTATGCAGAGCATCGGTTATATACTAAAATGCTCGATTCGCCCATTAACTTTAATGGGGTTCGTTACTCGAAACGAGCTCTCGAGCATTTTCGTGCTCGCTCATCTCTACATATAATCTTTTTTTTGGATGCAAGATTGGTGATGAAGACAAGCCTTGGGCGCCGCATGTATGCTGTGCTACATATACAACACAGCTTTTATAGTGATTGAATGGCTAAAGACAATCAATGCAGTTTGCAGTCCCCATGGTGTGGAGAGAGCCAAGCAGCCACACAAATGACTGTTACTTCTGCTTGGTTCCTCCTCTTTCTGTCAGGATAACAAAGCAAAACAAGTTGAGAATACTCTACCCCAACATTCCATCTGCGTTGGGACCAGTTCCACATGGTGGGGGACTTCCTATTCCAAAACCAAGACTACAAAATGTAGCAGTTGGAGAGAATATCCAGCACCCAGCTCTGCTCGAGGCTCATAAAATCCTGCTACAACCCCTTCACATCAAACTAGGTTTGATGAAGAACTTTAGGAAAGCCGTGGACCGGACTATCTCTGATTCGAAAGCTTCTCAAAGAGGCCTTTTACTGTTGGCATGCATTTCGTGATGTAAACAATTATTGCAGATTACAAAGACAATACAGCCAATTAAGCATTTTGAAATGGACCAGAATGTCAGATTTGTGTTCAGCACATAAAAATTGATAACAAATGACTAATTTTATTTCAGCACCATGACTTTTGTAAAAAGTTGTTGACCAGTGTGTCCTATCTATTTAGATGTCATGGCAACCCATTGGACCTCTGCGGTGACATCGCAATGGGCTGATGACATCACAGAGAGTGCACTCCCTCTGTAAACCCTTTAAATGCCCAAATCAACATTGATCACGGCATGTAAGAGAGTAACAGTGGGGAGTCGGTGTTTTCCTTGATCCCTACTGGTTCAGTGGGAGGACAGTTGTCAGTCATAGCCGACTCCCGCTGCAGATGGCACGGGCTCAGGTTCCAATCAACTATTGATGACCTATCCTTTATAGTAACCTGCAGCACCATATGTTAGTGTTATAGTAACCTGCAGCGCCATGTGTTGGTTTTATAGTAACTTCCAGCACCATGTGTTAGTTTTACAGTAACCTGCAGCGCCATGTATTGGTTTTATAGCAACCTGCAGCGCCATGTACTGCTTTTATAGTAACCTGCAGCGCCATGTATTGGTTTTATAGCAACCTGCAGTGCCATGTACTGCTTTTATAGTAACCTGCAGCGCCATGTATTGGTTTTATAGAAACTTGTAGCGCCATATATTGGTTTAATAGCAACCTGCAGCGCTATGTATTGCTTTTGTAGTAACCTGCAGCCCCATGTGTTGGTCTTATAGTAACATGCAGCGCCATGTGTTGGTTTTACAGTATACTGCAGCGCCATGAATTGGTTTTATAGTAACTTGAAGCGCCATGTGTTGGTTTTACAGTATACTGCAGCGCCATGAATTGGTTTTATAGTAACTTGAAGCGCCATGTGTGGGTTTTATAGTAACTTCCAGCGCCATGTATTGGTTTTATAGTAACTTGCAGCGCCTTGTTTTGGTTTTACAGTAACTTGCATTGCCATGTGTTGGTTTTATAGTAACTACCAGCGCCATGTGTTGGTTTTATAGTAACCTGCAGCGCCATGTGTTGGTTTTATAGTAACTTCCAGCACCATATGTTGGTTTTATAGTAACTTGCAGCGCCATGTATTGGTTTTACAGTAAGCTGCAGCGCGATTTATTGGTTTTACAGTAACTTGCAGTGCCATCAGTTGCTTCTATTAACCCCTTAATAACATGGCCTATTTTGGCGTTGAGGACCAAACGATTTTTTAACTTTTCAATACGGCCGTATGAGGGCTTGTTTTTTCCGTGGTGAGCTGTAGTTGTTATTGGTACCATTTTTGGGTACATAGGCTATATTGTAAAACTTTTATTATTTTTTTTATGATCGTAGGGAGAGAAAACGCATCAATTCTGCCATAGATTTTTTTTTTTAAAGCATTTATTATGCAGCATAAATGACACACTCCTTTCTTTCTGCAGGTCGGTACGATTAAAACGATACCAAAAGGGCTCTCTGAGGTCTTATATTTAGCGAGACGAGCTATAGCTTTTATTGTTACCTTTTTGCGGTACATACGGGTTTTTTAATCACTTTTATTGCGTTTTTTGGGATGCAAAATGCTAAAAATTAGCATTTTGCCTCAGTTTTTTAGCGTTTTTATTAACGCTTTTTAACGTGCAGGATAAAAAGCATGCTCAATGTATTGTATGCGTCGTTACGAACGCGTCGATACCAAATATGTGGGAATTTTTATTTTTTATGCCAATATAAGAAAAAGCATAAAAAAGGGTTTTTTAACTTTTTTTTTACATTTTTATCTTTTGATCTTTAATTTTCTCATATTTTTACACCATCTATGTACCTCTGAGGGACTTTCACCACAGCACTGCAGGTCGCTGCGATAAGGCATGGCAGGACGTCTCTCCTGCCATACCTTATCGTTTATTACAGCGATCTTAGGCAATGGCAATACAGGACGCCGGTATGTGGTGTCCTGTTGCCCTAGCGCTCCCTCTGTGAGCCCTTTCCCTGCCGTGATCTACTTAGATCACTGACAGCCGGCTCCCGCTGCGGGATAGCGCGAGCTCTGCTATGATCTCGCTCTATCCCTATGATGTAAGGGTTACGTCATTTTGCGGGAAGTACCAGCCTGCCATGACGTACCTTTACGTCATAGGGCGGGATGGGGTTAAAAACCTGCAGCGCCATTTATTGTTATAGTAACTTACAGTGCCATGGGTTGGTCTTATAATAACCTCTGTAGCGCCATGTGTTTGTTTTACAGTAACTTGCAGCGCCAACTATTAGTTTCATATTAACCTTCAGCGCCATATGTTGGTTTTATAGTAACTTTCAGCGTCATGTGTTAGTTTTAAAGTGACCTGAAGCGCCATGTGTTGGTTTTATAGTAACCTGCAGCGCCATGTGTTGGTTTTATAGTAACCTGCAGCGCCATGTGTTGGTTTTATAGTAACTTCCAGCGTCATGTGTTGGTTTTATAGTAACTTCCAGTGTCATGTGTTAGTTTTAAAGTGACCTGAAGCGCCATGTATTGGTTTTATAGTAACCTGCAGCGCCATGTGTTGGTTTTATACTTACTTGCAGTGCCATGTGTTGGTTTTATAGTAACCTGCAGCGCCATGTGTTGGTTTTATAGTTACCTGCAGCGCCATGTGTTGGTTTTATAGTAACTTCCAGCGCCATGTGTTGGTTTTATAGTAACTTCCAGCGTCATGTGTTAGTTTTAAAGTGACCTGAAGCGCCATGTGTTGGTTTTATAGTAACGTCCAGCGCCATGTGTTGGTTTTATACTTACTTGCAGTACCATGTGTTGGTTTTATAGTAACCTGCAGCGCCATGTGTTGGTTTTATAGTTACCTGCAGCGCCATGTGTTGGTTTTATAGTAACTTCCAGCGCCATGTGTTGGTTTTATAGTAACCTGCATCGCCAAGTGTTGCTTTTATAGTAACCTGCAGCGCCATGTGTTGGTTTTATAGTAACTTTCAGCGTCATGTGTTAGTTTTAAAGTGACCTGAAGCGCCATGTGTTGGTTTTATAGTAACGTCCAGCGCCATGTGTTGGTTTTATAGTAACCTGCAGCGCCATGTGTTGGTTTTATAGTAACCTGCAGCGCCATGTGTTGGTTTTATAGTAACTTCCAGCGTCATGTGTTAGTTTTAAAGTGACCTGAAGCGCCATGTGTTGGTTTTATAGTAACCTGCAGCGCCATGTGTTGGTTTTATACTTACTTGCAGTGCCATGTGTTGGTTTTATAGTAACCTGCAGCACCATGTGTTGGTTTTATACTTACTTGCAGCGCCATGTGTTGGTTTTATAGTTACCTGCAGCGCCATGTGTTGGTTTTATAGTAACTTCCAGCGCCATGTGTTGGTTTTATAGTAACTTCCAGCGTCATGTGTTAGTTTTAAAGTGACCTGAAGTGCCATGTGTTGGTTTTATAGTAACGTCCAGCGCCATGTGTTAGTTTTAAAGTGACCTGAAGTGCCATGTGTTGGTTTTATAGTAACGTCCAGCGCCATGTGTTGGTTTTATACTTACTTGCAGTGCCATGTGTTGGTTTTATAGTAACCTGCAGCGCCATGTGTTGGTTTTATAGTT
Source organism: Eleutherodactylus coqui (assembly GCF_035609145.1). Lineage (NCBI taxonomy): Eukaryota > Metazoa > Chordata > Amphibia > Anura > Eleutherodactylidae > Eleutherodactylus > Eleutherodactylus coqui. The sequence continues at coordinate 230,292,091 of NC_089842.1, forward strand.
ACCTGCAGCGCCATGTGTTGGTTTTATAGTAACTTCCAGCGCCATGTGTTGGTTTTATAGTAACCTGCAGCGCCATGTGTTGGTTTTATAGTAACCTGCAGCGCCATGTATTGGTTTTATAGTAACTTCCAGCGTCATGTGTTAGTTTTAAAGTGACCTGAAGCGCCATGTGTTGGTTTTATAGTAACCTGCAGCGCCATGTGTTGGTTTTATACTTACTTGCAGTGCCATGTGTTGGTTTTATAGTAACCTGCAGCGCCATGTGTTGGTTTTATAGTAACCTGCAGCGCCATGTGTTGGTTTTATACTTACTTGCAGCGCCATGTGTTGGTTTTATAGTTACCTGCAGCGCCATGTGTTGGTTTTATAGTAACTTCCAGCGCCATGTGTTGGTTTTATAGTAACTTCCAGCGTCATGTGTTAGTTTTAAAGTGACCTGAAGCGCCATGTGTTGGTTTTATAGTAACGTCCAGCGCCATGTGTTGGTTTTATACTTACTTGCAGTACCATGTGTTGGTTTTATAGTAACCTGCAGCGCCATGTGTTGGTTTTATAGTTACCTGCAGCGCCATGTGTTGGTTTTATAGTAACTTCCAGCGCCATGTGTTGGTTTTATAGTAACTTACAGCGCCATGTGTTGGTTTTAAAGTGACCTGAAGCGCCATGTGTTGGTTTTATAGTAACTTACAGCACCATGTGTTGGTTTTATAGTAAATTCCAGCGCCATGTGTTGGTTTTATAGTAAATTCCAGCACCTTGTATAGGTCTTATAGTAACCTCTGCAGCACCATAGGTTGCTTTTATACTAATCTGCAGCCCCTTGTTTTGGTTTTCCAGTAACTTTCAGCGCCGTGTATTGGTTTTATAGTAACTTCCAGTGCCATGAATTGGTTTTATAGTAACTTGAAGCGCCATGTGTTGGTTTTATAGTAACCTGCAGCGCCATGTGTTGGTTTTATAGTAACCTGCAGCTCCATGTGTTGGTTTTATAGTAACTTCCAGCGCCATGAATTGGTTTTATAGTAACTTGCAGCGCCAACTATTAGTTTCATATTAACCTTCAGCGCCATCTATTGGTTTTATAGTAACCTGCAGCGCCATGTGTTGGTTTTATACTTACTTGCAGTGCCATGTGTTGGTTTTATAGTAACCTGCAGCGCCATGTGTTGGTTTTATACTTACTTGCAGCGCCATGTGTTGGTTTTATAGTTACCTGCAGCGCCATGTGTTGGTTTTATAGTAACATGCAGCGCCATGTGTTGGTTTTATAGTAACTTCCAGCGTCATGTGTTAGTTTTAAAGTGACCTGAAGCGCCATGTGTTGGTTTTATAGTAACTTACAGCGCCATGTGTTGGTTTTATAGTAACCTGCAGCGCCATGTGTTGCTTTTATAGTAACCTGTAGCACCATGTGTTGGTTTTATAGTAACCTGCATCGCCAAGTGTTGCTTTTATAGTAACCTGCAGCGCCATGTGTTGGTTTTATAGTAACTTACAGCGCCATGTGTTGGTTTTAAAGTGACCTGAAGCGCCATGTGTTGGTTTTATAGTAACTTACAGCGCCATGTGTTGGTTTTATAGTAAATTCCAGTGCCATATGTTGGCTTTACAGTAACTTGCAGCGCCATATGTTGGTTTTATAGTAAATTCCAGCACCTTGTATAGGTCTTATAGTAACCTCTGCAGCACCATAGGTTGCTTTTATACTAACCTGCAGCCCCTTGTTTTGGTTTTCCAGTAACTTTCAGCGCCGTGTATTGGTTTTATAGTAACTTCCAGCACCATGAATTGATTTTATAGTAACCTGCAGCACCATGTGTTGGTTTTATAGTAACCTGCAGCTCCATGTGTTGGTTTTATAGAAACTTGTAGCGCCATGTGTTGGTTTTACAGTAACTTGCAGCGCCATTTATTGGTTTTATAGTAACTTCCAGCGCCATATGTTGGCTTTACAGTAACTTGCAGCGCCATATGTTGGTTTTATTGTAACCTGCAGCGCCATGTGTTGGTCTTAAAGTAACATGCAGCACCATGCGTTGGTTTTATACTAACCTGCAGCGCCATGTGTCAGTTTTATAGTAACTTGCAGCGCCATGTGTTGGTTTCATAGTTACCTGCAGCGCCATGTGTTGGTTTTATAGTAACTTCCAGCGCCATGTGTCGGTTTTAAAGTGACCTGAAGCTCCATGTGTTGGTTTTATTGTAACTTCCAGCACCTTGTGTTGGTTCTACAGTACCTGCAGCGCCATGTGTTGGTTTTATAGTGACTTGAAACGCCATGTGTTGGTGTTATAGTAACTTGCAGCACCATTTATTGGTTTTATAGCAACTTGGAGCGCCACGTATTGGTTTTCTCGTACGTTGCAGCGCCAACTATTGGCCTCATATTAACCTTCAGCACCATGTGTTGGTTTTTGAGTAACGTGCAGCACCATGTGTTGGTTTTACAGTAACCTGCAGCGCCATGTATTGGTTTTATAGTAACTTGCAGCACCATATATTGGTTTTATAGTAACCCGCAGCGCCTTGTTTTGGATTTACAGTAACTTCCAGCGCCATGTATTGGTTTTATAGTAACTTCCAGCGCCATGTGTTCGTTTTACAGTAACCTGCAGCGCCATGTGTTGGTTTTACAGTAACCTGCAGCGCCATGTGTTGGTTTTATATTAAACTGCAGCGCCATGTGTTGGTTTATAGTAACTTCCTGTGCCATGCGTTAGTTTTACAGTAACCTGTAGTGCCATGTATTCGTTTTATAGTACCCTGCAGCGCCATCTGTTACTTTTATTAAAAACCTGCAGCATCATTTATTCGGGTTATAGTAACTTACAGCGCCATGTGTTCATCTTATAACAACCTCTGCAGCGCCACGTGTTGGTTTTATAGTAACTTGCAGCAGCGCATGTTGGTTTTATAGTGAATCGCAGTGCCACGTGTTGTTTTTTTTTAGTAACCTGCAGCGCTATGTGTTGGTTTTGCAATTCCTGGGCTTCCGCCTATACTCTTGGTACAGAAATGTTACAAGTGTCTGCCTATACTTTTGCTGCTACAGAAATTATACTGGGGTCCGCCTATGCAGTTTGAACTGAATGGTTTGAGTGGTTCACCTATACTTTTGGTACGGAAATGTTACTGGGGTCCGCCTAAACTCTTGCTACAGAAATGTTACCGGGGTCTTTCTATACTTTTGCTACAGAAATGATACTGGGGTCCGCCTATGCAGTTTCTACTGAATGGTTTGAGGGGTTCATCTATACTTTTGCTACAGAAATGTTAGTGGGATTCCGCCTATAATCTTGGTACACCAATGTTTCAGGGGTTCGCCTACACTCTTGCTAAAGAAATGTTACAGGGGTCTGCCTATACTTTTGCTACAGAATTGTTACTGCAGTTTGCCTATGCTGTGGGTGCACAAAGACTTCCCATTGCAGTGTTTTACCTATCTGGCACAAATACACTGACTGACTTGGGCAGAAATGTGGGCCAAGGCCGAGGTCCTTGGCAGGGTGAAACTCTGCCATATTTGGGCACTTTGGTTTCTTCCTGTGTAATAACATTTTTGTGCACTCACAGCAAAGGTGAGCCTAAGGAACTCAAAGACTTCCCCTTGCAGTGTTGAGCTATGTGACACCTACACAGAATAAATTGTGCGGGGACACATGGATTTCCCATTGCTATGTAACTTGTGGCACCCTGGGTCACACAAGGTGGAGGCTGGGACCGAGCCTGACCCTGGGCCCGCTCACATACTACCCACACAGAGTATTTTGGGTCCTACCTTGGTCATGGTTTCTCATCCTTATTATGCCACCTCCTCCTCCTGCTTGGGGTCTGGGGATCAGCAATGGGCATCATGTATTTGCTCTCGTGTTACCACAGTTATCTGAGACACTGGTTTGGGCCAAACAAAAGGAGCGTTACTGCATTAATGGATTGTTCACAGCTGCACAAGCATCCGAGTCCACTTTATGCCCATGATTAATGAGGGTGTGAGCCAAGGCCGAGGTCCTTATCAGGGTGAAACTGCCATGTTTGGGCGCTCTGATTTCTTTATGTGTAATACTTTCCTTGGGTTCCAGGGGCTCGCCTATGCTGTGGGGGCACAAAGACTTCCCATTGCGGTGTTTTACCTGTCTGGCACAAATTCACTGACTGACTAGGGTAGAAATGTGGGCCGAGGCCCTTAGCAGGGTGAAACTCTGCCATGTTTGGGCACTCTGATTTCTTTATGTGTAATACCATCTTTAAGTTCCTTGAGCTCGCCTATGCTGTGGGTGCACAAAGACTTCGCATAGCGGTGTTTTACCTATATGGCACAAAAACACCCACTAACTAGGGTAGAAATGTGAGCCGAGGGCCTTGGCGGGGTGAAACTGTGCCATAGGCGAGCCCAAGGAACTCAAAGACTTCCCATTGTGGTGTTGAGCTATCTGACACCTACACAGAATGAATTGTGTGGGGACCCATGGATTTCCCATTGCTATGTAACTCGCGGCACCTTGGGTCACACAAGGTGGAGGCTGGGACCGAGCCTGACCGTGGGCTCGCTCATGTGCTTCCCACACAGAGTATTGCTGCATTGTGGAGATGTGTAGAAGTGCTGGCACCTGAGTCCCCTTTATGCCCACGTTTGCGGCTCCTGACAATTTTGTGACAGAGGTGGCACGGGATTGGAATGATGATAGTGCGTCAATTTATCATCAATTGTTAACAGTATTGTGGGCTATCGCCCACACGTTCAAAGATGGTCGCTGCCTAGCCCTGCCAACCCTCTGCAGTGTGTGCCTCCGGTTCCTCCTCATCCAGCACGCACTTATAAATAGACATGAGGGTGGTGTGGCTATGAAGCGAGCGTGTGGCATGAGGGCAGCTGAAGGCTGCGCAGGGACACTTTTGTGTGCGCTGTGGATGCAGGGTCATGCGGGGGGGGGGGGGAGGGGACAGCAATGCCAGCATGAAACCAAGGAGAAGAGGCAGCGGTGTCACCCGCACACAGTGATTGTCCTTGGTTGTAGGTGCCAGCGCGTCTTGCTAAGGAGGGTTTGTCCAAAGTAAATTGTTTGGGGGCTGACGCCAGACTATTGCCCCCATTTTGTCTTAATAGTGGGACCTGGGAGCCTGAGATGCAGCCATGCATGCTGCCCCTGCCCTACCCTATCCGTTTCTGTGGTGTTTCCTTGACTTTCTGATGTTTTCTGGTGTTTGACAAGTCATGACCTATGTGGAGCATCGGTCCCATACAAGAATACACGAGTGATATATTTTCTCAGAAACATAACAAATACTTGCTGCACACAATAGTTCATTTTCTTATACCGCATTTCCTTCATGATTCTTCCTTATTTGCATGTTATTGCTGTTTGAATCTTATAGAAATATTGTGAAATGTTGGACTAAAGTTCACTTCTTTCTTTTATAGTCACCTATAACGGTAATGTTAGGATTAGGCGCAATGGCCTTAAGCCCTGAAGATATGTAGTCAGCCAGACAATAATGTGTGGAGGTACTGACGGAAGCGGTGTGACCTCGACGCGGTCCGTCAGCCTATGTGTTTTGGCCAAAATGCAGTACCAACACCCGCATTTTATTAGTATGCATTAGTATCTTTGTATGTAGTTTGCTAGTTGGTGGGGGAGCCCAAGATGTCAGCCAGTGTGGCCCACCTTGGAGATACAGGGCAACCCGCTGTCATATCAGCCAGGGTTGATATCCTGTATAGTGGGTCACCACCCATCTATGGCTGATATCTTTGGTATCGTTCACATGTTCAGGCTATTAGTATATGCAGTCACTCCTCCCCAATCTGGGCTGGGTTGAGTGGGTGACTGCATATTAGCCTGCCAGGAACAAGCTGCTCCTCCACACATTATTGTCTGGCTGACTACATATCTTCAGGGCTTAAGGCCATTGCGCCTGCCCTACGGCGATTGTGCCGGTGGCGATTGTGCCTGCCTTATGGCGATCGTGCCTATGGCGACCGTGTCTGCTTTGCAGACCTTCAGGTATTGTATTTTTGGCTTTTTTAGTGAATATGTGTTTTTTCTTTTTCCTCACCTCTGTGATTTAATGTTAGGATTAACCCCTTAGTGACAGCCCTATCGTAAAACTACGTCCTGCTGTTGCAGGACGTGTATGGAGGGAGGTAGCGGCACTATCTCCCTCCATACAGCACGGGCATCAGCTGTTTATTACAGCTGACACCCGCGGGCAATAGCTGCGATCGCGGCTTTAAATGCCGCTGTCACTTCTGACAGCGGCATTTAAATCCCCCGAACGCTGTTCGGGGGTCCCGCACGGCCCCCCCGCGGTGAGATCGGGGGAGCCGTGCAGGTGTCATGGCAGCCGGGGGCCTAATGAATGGCCCCAGGGCTGCCTTAGCAGACTGCTTATCAAGCCATCCACACAGGGTGGCTTGAAAGACTGCCTGTAAAAAAGCAGTATGACGTAATGCTATAGCATTACGTCATACTGCAGGAGCGATCAAAGCATCGCATGTTAAAGTCCCCCAGGGGGACTTCAAAGTAATGTAAAAAAAATAATCAATAAAGTTTTTTTAATTTAAAAAAAAAAAGTTATAAAAGTTTAAATCACCCCCCTTTTGCCATATCCATTATTAAAAAATCTAAATCATAAAATAAAAATATGTATTTAATATCGCCGCGTCCGTAAAAGTCAGATCTATCAAAGTAGCGCATTATTTTTCCCACACGGTGAACGTCGTCTGAAAAAAAAATAAAGAACACCAGAAATACACTTTTTTAGTTACCCTGTCTCCCAGAAAAAACGCAATAAAAAGCTATCAAAAAGTCGTATGTATTCCAAATTGATACTATCGAAAACTTCAGGACATCCCGCAAAAAATGAGCCCTTGCTCAACTACGTCGACGGAAAAATAAAAAAGGTGTTGCGCGCACAAAATGACCGCAGAAAATAATTGAAAAAAATTAAATATTTAAAAAAAAAAAATTTAAGTACTACAGCAAAAAAAATGCTATACAAGTTTGGTATCGTAGCAATCATACTGACCCATAGAATAAAAATATCAGGTCGTTTTTGTTGCAGTTTGTGTGCTGTAGAAACAGGACGCACTGAAAGATGGTGGAATGTCTTTTTTTTCCATTTCTCTCCACTAAGAATTTTTTAAAAGTTTTTCAGTAAATTATGTGGTACAATAAATAGTGCCATTGAAAAATACAACTCGTCCCGCAAAAAACATGCCCTCATACAGCGACACCGATGGATAAATTAAGGAGCTACGATTTTTTAAAAGGGAGTAGGAAAAAACAAAAATGGAAAAAAGCAAAAAAGCTCAGTCACTAAGGGGTTAAAGGCAAGGTAAATTGGCCAATACAAATATGTATGGTATTTTTATGGTGTACTGGTTTTAGGATTATGTAGAAATATAATAACGTATTCAGTTCACCGCAGCGATATATTATGTGGTGTATAGAGATGAGCGAGCACCTAAATGCTCGGGTCCGAGTTATTCAAGTCGAGCTTTTCCTAAAATTCGAGAGCTCTACTCCAGTAACGAACCCCATTGACTACAATGGGAGACTCGAGCATTTTTGTATGTGGGACGCCAGGTGCCGAGCTTTTTTTTCTTTTTCTTGGTTCGTGTTCTCTCTCTCTCTCTCTCTTTCTCTCTCTCTCCCCCCTACCAGACAAAAAATTTGCCAATGACGCACGCTGTGTCGCAGCAGGGAGGGGCCAAAAACTGGGGCGGGGTAAAACATGACTTGATGCTCATTTGAGTAACGAGCACCATCGTGTACGCTAATACTCGAAGGAGCATCAAGCTCGGCAGAGTATGTCCGCTCAACTCTAATCATTATCATAACCATATAATACTCCACATAATATATCACGGTCATACACCACATAATATGTCATAATCATACATCAAATAATGCAACTAAAGGAAAAGATCTCTGCGCTCCTCGGAGACGGGTTTAGGTTACAATCAATGACCGGCTGGTCCTCAATATTGTCAACCTATTTTATTAAACATACAATACGTTTCAGCTAGAGATGAGTGAGCCTACTTTTTCGCCCGAGTACCGTGATTTTCGAGTACTTCCGTACTCGGGCGAAAAGATTCGGGGGGTGCCGTGGGTGAGTGGGGGGTTGCAGCAGGGAGTGGGGGGGGGGGGGAGAGGGAGAGAGAGAGGGCACCCCCCTGTTCCCCGCTGCTACCCTCCGATCCGCCACGCCTCCCCCCGCCCCCCGGCGCCCCCCGAATCTTTTCACCCGAGTACAGAAGTACTCGAAAATCACAATGCTCGATCGAGTAATTACTCGAAATGAGTATACTCGCTCATCTCTAGTTTTAGCGTATTACAGCACTTTTTTCAAGTGATACATTTCTATAGAGCCATAGTGTACTCACACTCCGTCCTACATCAGACATCAATTGTGTGATGTAATTGGGTGGGAGGGGGAGTCTCCTCTGTGTTTAGTCATGTCGGGCTGTAAGTGGAACGCTACGTGTGTTCCATTCAGATACCTTATGATTGAAGCGTAAATATGCGCTTCACATAAAGAATGAGATGACGTCACGGCTACATATAGATCGGCCGCGACAATAGATATAATGATTTCTTATATATTTATGGGTATCTCGTCATGGTCATGGGGTAGGGCAGCTCAGGACATCAAGGTACGGAGTTTTTTTATTTAAAAAAGAGTGTGTCTCTGTATAAATTACTAGATCTAAAGGCGACAAGTGGGGCAGGAATGTGTCATAATAAAACAGAGATCATATAGTTTATATTCTTAGTCTAAAAAATCTCCTTGAACCTTAAACCATTGTTGCAGCCAAGAGGACTATAAAGCTAATCGGTTGGCTATGTAAACTCCATATTTAAAGAAATGCAATGAAGTGTTATACATACATGATTTCATATCAATAAATAGTATAAATTTAGTAGTAGATTTGATATAATATATACAATTAGAATAATGAAATTATGAAAAATATTAAGAAATTCCTAAAAAATGCGATGTTCTGGATAATAGCTATATCTTCTCTAAAATGTCATGCAGTCCATAACGGACTAGAGTTTTCTTTTTTTTTTTAACAGACTTGGATGGAATGTGGTATAACGGGATCACTGTTTGGCCCTTACTATTACAATTATGCAACTCTGAAAAATGTTGCGATACACTACGCTTATTAAAATTATTTTTTATATTCCAATTGTGTTTTGCTATCCTTGTTCTTAAGGGTGGCTTCACGCGAGCTTGTTTTTGCGCGTGCATACACATGCACAAAAACACGCGTCTATTACATCCAATGCATTCCCTATGGTGTGTTTACATGTCTGTGTTCTACAGGCGTGCGCCTGTAAAGATAGGACATGCGTGCACCATAGAGAATGCACGCATTGCGTTCAATGGAGTCGTGGCTGCTGCCAGCGGCTCTATTGAAGGCAATGGTCTGCCGGCTCCCCTTAATTGTTTTTCAGGGAAGAGCCTTAAATATACGCTCTTCCCTGAAAAACAACCACTTTAGTGTAAAAAAAAATAAAATTGAAATATACTTACCTATCCGCTGCTGCCGTGTCCCCCACAGAGATGAAAAACACATCTGCCGCATATTCTCGCATGTGATTCGTTCAGTGAGAGCTGCCTGTGATTGGCTGAGGCACTCAGCCAATCACAAGCAGTTCTTTCAGCGGGCGGGGATTTTAATACCTCACCTGCTGAAAGAACTGTATTGCAGAGTCGGGGACAGCGCAGAGAGGATGTGGCTGAGCCCCAGCAGCTGAAGATAGGTGAGTATGTGGTTTTTATTATTTTTAACACTACTTTGCCGTGTTTTTTAGGGAAGGACTTATACAAGGGGCTGCTGATAAGTGTTTGGCTTTGTGTTCTTTTTTTGTTTCTATGGTAACGAATGTTACATCACATGAAAGCCTTATGAGTCTAATATATGTTTTCAAAACTTTGTGTTTGTAGCTTATGGCAACAGTGATCTCGGCACGCGGGAAAACAAAATGGTGGAGTCTAAGGCGATATTCACAGCAAATGAGAGCAGAGGAGTGATAAAATTCTTGTTACTGCAAGGAAAGTCCGTGAAGGATATTCATGGTGATATGTGGCAGACATTGGGGGATCAATGCCCTTCATATTCTACAGTTAAGAACTGGGTTGCCAAATGTAAAACGGGCCACTTCAGCACCAATGATGAGGAACGTCCTGGATGACCGAGAGGGGGATTGTTCCGGAGATTGTCGATGCTGCGCACAACCTCATACTGGAGAATCGGCCAAGTTCAGCTAAAGGAATAGCAGGCATCATGGGGATTTCTGGTGAACGTGTTTGTGTCATTATCCATGAACATTTGGACATGAAGAACCTATCTGCAAAGTGGGTCCCCAAATGTTTGACAACAGATCAGAGAAGCATCGAGTGAAAACTCCCCGGTCCATTTGTCAGCGTTTCCGGACTGATGAGAACTTCCTGGATTGACTAGTCACTATTAGAGATGAGCGAACACACTCGTCTGAGCTTGATACTCACTCGAGTATTAGACTACTCAAGATGCTCGGTACTCGAGTCAAGCAACACGCGGTACTCGAGAAAATTTCATTTCCCTTCCCTGCATGTTTAGCGCCATTTTCTAGCCAATAAACATGCGGGGAAGGCATTACCACTTCCTGCTGTGACCTGCCAGCCCTCTGCCTGCCCACAGCAGAGGGTGGCTGGCGGGATCAGGTGACCGCCAAGTACTTAAAGCCCTTCTTAGGGCCACATCTGACTGTGTGCATTATAGTTGTGGCTGGCTGGGAGCAGTAGTGCACCAATTTTTATTTTCAAGCATCTAGGCCTGTGCAGAGCATTATGAGTTAGCAGTTATCACCACTAAGCAGTACGCTAATTGTTCCTGGGCCACTGAAGACCATTTCAGCTATACCATTCTCAGTATGCAGTGCATTAGACAAAGTTCTCACCGCTAAACAGTACTCTAATATTTCCAGGGCCACTGCAGACCATTTCACCTATACCGTTCAATGTGTGCAGTGCATTAGGCAGAGGTCTCATCGCTAAGCAGTACTCTAATATTTCCTGGGCCCCTGCAGAGCATTTCAGCTATACCGTTCTATGTGTGCAGTGCATTAGGCAGAGGTCTCATCGCTAAGCAGTACTCTAATATTTCCTGGGCCCCTGCAGAGCATTTCAGCTATACAGTTCTATGTGTGCAGTGCATTAGGCAGAGGTCTCATCGCTAAATAGTACTTTATTATTTCCAGAGCCACTGCAGACCATTTCACAGATACCATTCTCTGTGTTGGGTGAAGTAGCCGCAGTTATCAGCACTATCCACGGGCTTTATAGCTTTCTGCCACTGTGCAGAGTGTCTCACAATACCCTTTCCTTGGCTGTGGTGAAGTAGCCGCAGTTATCAGCACTACCTTCTGGCTTTATAGCTTTCTACCACTGTACAGAGCGTCTCGCAATACCCTTTCTTTGAGGGGGTTGAGGTAGCCGCAGTTATCAGCACTATCCACTGGATTTACAGCTTTCTGCCACTGTGCAGAGCGTCTCACAATACCCTTTACTTGGGTGCGGTGAAGTAGCCGCAGTTATCAGCACTATCCACTGGCTTCATAGCTTTCTGCCCCTGTGCAGAGCGTCTCACAATACCCTTTCCTTGTACATTAGGCAGAGGTCTCATCACTAAACAATACTCTAATATTTCCTGGGCCACTGCAGAGCATTACAGCTATACTGTTCTATGTAAGCAGTGCATTAGGCAAAGGTCTCATCGCTAAACACAGTACTCTAATATTTCCTGGGCAACTGCAGAGCATTTCAGCTATACTGTTCTACGTGTGCAGTGCATTAGGCAGAGGTCTCATCGCTAAACAGTACTCTAATATTTCTTAGGCCACTGCAGACCATTTCACAGATACCATTCTCTGTGTTGGGTGAAGTAGCCGCAGTTATCAGCACTATCCACTGGCTTTATAGCTTTTTGCCACTGTGCAGAGCGTCCCACAATACCCTTTCCTTGGGGGGAGGGAGGGGTTGAGGTAGCCGCAGTTAGCAGCACTATCCACTGGCTTTATAGCTTTCTGCCACTGCGCAGAGCGTCTCACAATACCCTTTTCTTGTGCATTAGGCAGAGGTTTCATCGCTAAACACAGTACTCTAATATTTCCTGGGCCACTGCAGACCATTTCAGCTATACCGTTCTATGTGTGCAGTGCATTAGGCAGAGGTGTCATCGCTAAACGGTACTCTAATATTTCCTGGGCCACTGCAGACCATTTCACAAATACCATTCTCTGTGTTGGGTGAAGTAGCCGCAGTTATGAGCACCATCCACTGGCTTTATAGCTTTCTGCCACTGTGCAGAGCGTCTCACAATACTCTTTCCTTGGGTGCGGTGAAGTAGCCGCAGTTAGCAGCACTATCTACTGGCTTTACAGCTTTCTGCCACTGTGTAGAGCATCTCCCAATATCCTTTTCTTCGGGGGGGGGGTGGGGGGGTGGGAGGGGTTGAGGTAGCCGCAGTTATCAGCACTATCCACTGGCTTTACAGCGTTCTGCCACTGTACACAGGATCTCACAATATCCTTTCTTTGGGTGCGGTGAAGTAGCCGCAGTTATCAGCACTATCCTCTGGCTTTATAGCTTTCTACCACTGTGCTGAGCGTCTCACAATAACCTTTCTTTGGGTGCGGTGAAGTAGCCACAGTTATCAGCACTATCTACTGGCTTTATAGCTTTCTGCCACTGTGCAGAGCGTCTCACAATATCCTTTCTTTAAGGGGGTTGAGGTAGCCGCAGTTATCAGCGCTATCCACTGACTTTATAGTTTTCTGCCACTGTGCAGAGCGTCTTACAATACCCTTTACTTTGGTGCGGTGAAGTAGCCGCAGTTATCAGCACTAGCCACTGGGTTTATAGCTTTCTGCCACTGTGCAGAGCGTCTCACAATACCCTTTCCTTGGGGGGGTTGAGGTAGCCGCTGTTATCAGCACTATCCGCTGGCTTTATATTTTTCTGCCATTCCATACAGCCTGTCTTATCTACAAGTCTCTGTGAGCGGTAAATTACCCCTAGGTATCAGCGCCAGAAAGCGGGTTATTTTTTTCCAGTCACAGCATCGAGCCTCCGGTATCTACAAGTCTCTGTGTACTGTGAATTAGCCCCAGTTCTCAGCGCTGTACAGTGGGGTAATTTATTTGGACCGTGCTCTGTCCTTAATCTGAGGAGTATGGGTAAGGGTCGAGGAAGTGGACTCGGACGCCGGCGTCCAAGTGAGGTTGTGGGCACAAGCCGAGGTTCTGGGCGGGGAGAATCACAGCCAGATGCTGAGGGATTAGGAGAGAGCCAAGTTTCTAGGCTCCCCAGCTTCATATCACAATTTGCGGGTCCGCGTGGTAGACCTTTATTACAGGCAGAGCAGTGCAAGCAGGTCCTGTCATGGATCGCAGACAATGCGTGCAGCAATGTGTCGAACCCCCAGTCCCCCAGTCTTCTACGCAGTCCACTACTCCCGGCCTAGGGACTGCACCTCTGAATCCTCTGGCTGCTCCTCCTTCCTCCCAGCCTCCTCACTCCATGAAAATGACAGATTCTGAGTAGGCAGAGTCCCAGGAACTGTTCTCGGGTCCCTGCCCTCTGTGGGAGAAAACTGTTCCTCTCTCACCTGAGGAGTTTGTCGTGACCGATGCCCAACATTTGGAAAGTTCACAGAGTGCGGGTGATGAGGCTGGGGACTTCTGGCAACTGTCTAAAGAGCCTTTTGTGGATGAGGATGATGAGACACAGTTGTCTGTCAGTGAGCTAGTAGTAAGGGCTGTAAGTCCGAGGGAGGAACGCACAGAGGATTTGGAGGAAGAGCTGCTGGACGATGAGGTGACTGACCGCACCTGGTTTGCTAAGCCTACTGAGTACAGGGCTTCAGAGGGGAAGGCAAGTGCAGCAGCAGGACAGATTGGAAGAGGCAGTGGAGTGCCCATGGGGAGAGGCAGGGCCAGAGCAAAGAATCCCCCAACTGTTTGCCACAGCACCCCCTCGCGCCAAGCCTCTGTGCAGAGGGCTAGGTGTTCAAAGGTGTGGATGTTTTTTAGTGAGAGCGCCGACGTCCGACGAACAGTGGTGTGCAGCCTGTGCTGCACCAAGATCAGCGAGGGAGGCACCACTACCAGCCTCACCAGCATGCGCAGGCATATGATGGCCAAGCACCTCAAAGGTGGGACGAAGGCCATTCACCGCCTCAGGGTCACACCACTGCCTCTTCCCCTGTGCCATAACCTGCCACACAGATCGAATCCCCCTCCCAGGATGCAGGCATGAGCGCCTCCAAGCCTGCACCCACACCCTCACCTCCACGGTCCTCCACTCCATCCAGCAATGCCTTTCAGTGCAGCGTTCAGTTGTCGCTAACACAAGCGTTGGAGCGAAAGTGATAATATGCTGCCACCCACCCACATGCACAAGCTTTGAACGTCCACATTGCCAAATTAATCAGCCTGGAGATGCTGCCATACAGGCTTGTGGAAACGGAGGCATTCAAAAACACGATGGCGGTAGTGGTCCCGCACTACTCGGTCCCCAGTCGCCACTATTTTTTCCGGTGTGCCGTCCCTGCCCAACACCAGCACATCCCCCGCAACATTAACCATGCCCTCACCAACGTGGTTACTGGGAAGGTCCACTTAACGATGAACACGTGGACAAGTACTGTTGGGCAGGGACACTATATCTCCCTGACGGCACATTGGGTGAACTTGGTGGAGGCTGGGTCTGAGTCAGAGCCTGGGACCACTCACATGCTACCCACACCAAGAATAGCGGGTCCTACCTTGGTGCTGATATTTGCAGCAGATTATGCCACCTCCTCCAAAGTCCCCACTCCTCCTCCTCCGCCACCTCCACCTCTCAATTAAGAAGTGTGAGCACATCCCCAGCAGTTGGTAGCGCGCAGTGCGGCAGCACAGCAATGGGCAAGCGTTAGCAAGCCATTCTGAAACTAATCAGCTTAGGTGACAAGAGGCACACGGCTCCCGAGCTGTTACAGGGTCTGACAGAGCAGACCAACCTCTGGATTTCGCCGCTGAGCCTCGAACTGGGCATGGTTGTGTGTGACAATGGCAGTAACCTGTTGGCGGCTTTGCAGCTTGGCTGCCTCACACACGTGCCATGTGTGGCCCACGTCTTCAATCTGGTAGTTCAGCGGTTTCTGAAAAACTACCCCCACTTGCCTTAACCGCGGATGCTGCCACCCTCAGGACACTGGAACGTTAGTTTCTGCTGTCACTGAAAAGAGGAACACTCTCCAAGGCCTTTGCCAATTTTATGGCTCCCCAGCAAGACTGTGTCACCACTCCCCAGTCACGGCTGAGTCAGAGGGAGCACTTTAAAAAGATTGTGAGGGAGTACATAGCCGATCATGCCACCGTGATGCATCTGCTCCATTCAACTATTGGGTGTCAAAGGTGGACATGTGGCACGGAGTTGCCCTGTACGCCCTAGAGGTGCTGGCCTGCCCTGCCGCTAGAATCTTGTCAGAGAGGGTGTTTAGTGCAGCTGGGGGATCATCACGGATTAGCGTACCCGTCATGCTTACACTCATAAAGCTGAACAAAGACTGTTTTTTCCCAGACTTCTCTTCTCCACCAGTAGAAAGCAGCAGATCCTAAAGATGCTTTTAGCTGCAACAGGAGAAATATGCATCCTCTATCACCCCCAAAAAGGGGAGAAGTAGTTTGGTCTATTCCTCTCAGATATTACTCCTCCTCCTCAAACAGCATGTCATAACACTGAACTGCCAATTTTTCTGCGGGCCAAAAGGCTCTGTTAAAACCAATGTTTTCAGAGAGCTGCCTACAGGCTCTGTCACAAATTAAGCAACAACGAGCTGTATCTTTAAAAAATGTTTATGGGTTTCACCTGCCCTCGGGGTTAAGCAATTTTTCAGGGGTACTCTTGGTATACCAATTTTTCAGGCCCTTTCCTATACTCTAAGCCAACTAATTTTTCCGGGCTTCGAATATACACCTGGTAAATTTTTTCAGGTGTTCGCCTATACTCTTGCTACAGAAATGTTTCAGGGGTCCGCCTATACACTTGCTACTGAAAGATTTGAGGGGTTCGCCTATACTCTTGCTAAAGAAATGTTTCCAGGGTCCGCCCATACTCTTGCTAGTAAAAGGTTTGAGGGGTTCATCTATACTCTTGCTACAGAAAAGTTTCAGGGGTCCACCTATACTCTTGCTACAGAAATGTTTGAGGGGTTCGCCTATACTCTTGCTACAGGAAGGTTTGAGGGGATCGCCTATTCTCTTGCTACAGAAATGTTTCCAGGGTTAGCCCATACTCTTGCTATTGAAAGGTTTGAGGGGTTTGACTATACTCTTGCTACAGGAAGGATTGAGGGGATCATCTATACTCTTGCTACAGAAATGTTTCCACAGTCCGCCCATATTCTTGCTACAGAAAGGTTTGAAGGGTTCGCCTATACTCTTGCTGCAGAAAAATTTCAGGGGTTCGCCTATACTCTTGCTACAGAAATGTTTGAGGGGTCCACCTATACACTTGCTATTGAAAGTTTGAGGGTTCGCCTATACTCTTGCTACAGGAAGGTTTTAGGGGATCGCCTATAATCTTGCTACAGAAATGTTTCCGGGGTCCACCCATACTCTTGCTACGGAAAGGTTTGCGGGGTTTGCCTATACTCTTGCTGCAGAAATCTTTTAGGGGTCTGCCTATACTGTGGGTGCACAAAGGTTTCCCATAGCGGTGTTCAGCTGTCTGGCACAAATACACTGAATGACTTGGGCAGAAGTGTGAGCCGAGGCCGAGGTCCTGGGCAGGGTGAAACTCCATGTTTGGGCACTTTCATTTCTTCATATGTAATACTGTCTTTGGGTTTCATGGGCTCGCCTATGCTGTGGGTGCACAAAGGTTTCACAGCGTGGTGTCCAGCTATCTGGCACAAATACACTAAATGAATTGTGTGGGGATACATTGATTTCCCATTGCTATGTAACTCACGGCGCCTTGGGTCACACAAGGTGGAGGCTGGGACTGGGCCTGACCCTGGGCCCGCTCACGTGCTTCCCACACAGAGTATTGCGTGTCCTACTTCGGTCATGGTTTCTTGGGTTTATTATGCCACCTCCTCCTCCTGCTTGGGGTCTGGGGATCTGCGCTGGTCAACATGTATTTGCTCCCGTGTTACTATAGTCATCTGACACACTGGTTTGGACCAATCAAAAGAAACGTTACTGCATTAATGAGTTGTTCACAGCTTCGCTAGCATCTGAGTCCGCTTTATGCCAATGATTACTGAGGGTGTGGGCAGAGGTCGAGGTCCTTGGTGGGGTGAAACTCTGCTATGTGTGGGCACTATGATTTCTTCATATTTATTACTGTCTCTGGGTTGCAGGGGCTCGCCTATGTTGTGGGTGCACAAAGATTTCCCATTGCAGTGTTGTAGCTATCTGGCACAAATACACACAGTTATGGTTTCTCTGGCTTATTATGCCACCTCCTCCTTCTGCTTGGGGTCTAGGGATCTGCGCTGGTCAACATGTATTTGCTCCCGTGTTACTATAGTCATCTGACACACTGGTTTGGACCAATCAAAAGAAACGTTACTGCATTAATGAGTTGTTCACAGCTTCGCTAGCATCTGAGTCCGCTTTATGCCAATGATTACTGAGGGTGTGGGCAAAGGTCGAGGTCCTTGGTGGGGTGAAACTCTGCTATGTGTGGGCACTATGATTTCTTCATATTTAATACTGTCTCTGGGTTGCAGGGGCTCGCCTATGTTGTGGGTGCACAAAGATTTCCCATTGCAGTGTTGTAGCTATCTGACACAAATACACACAGTTATGGTTTCTCGGGCTTATTATGCCACCTCCTCCTTCTGCTTGGATCTGGGGATCAGCGCTGCTCGACATGTATTTGCTTCTGTGTAACCACAGTTATCTGAGACAGTGGTTTGCACCAACCAAAAGAAGCGTAACTGAATTAAGGAGACGTTCACAGCTGTACTAGCATCCGAGTCCGCTTTATGCCCACGATTGCTGAGGGTGTGTGCAGAGGCCAAGGTCCTGGGCTGGGTGAAACTCTGCGATGTTTGAGCACTGTAATTGCTTCAAGTTTAATACTTTCCTTGGGTTTCAGGGGCTCGCCTATGCTGTGGGTGCACAAAGGTTTCCCAGCCCGGTGTCCAGCTGTCTGGTACAAATATACTGAATTATTTGGGTAGGGTGCGGACGGTTTTCCCATTGCATTGTTTAGCTATCTGACACCTACGCAGAATTAATTGTGTGGGGACACATGGATTTCCCTTAGCTATGTAACTCAAGGCACCTTGGGTCACACAAGGTGGAGGCTGGGACCGAGCCTTACCCTGGGCCCACTCACATGCTTGCCACACAGAGTATTGCGGGTCCTACTTCGGTCATGATTTCTCAGGCGTATTTTACCACCTTCTCCTGCTGCTTGGGGTCTGGGAATCAGCGCTGGGCGACAAGTATTATCTCTCGTGCTACAAATTACCGCAGTTATCTGAGATACTGGATTGGAGTGTTGTGACAGGTGCAGGGAATTCTTAAACCCTTTGCAATACAATTTTGTATTCAGGATTTCCTAGGGGACTTCTTTTTCAGCCATTTCCCAATGGTGCCACCTGCTGGCTAGAGCAAGTACTGCGGTATGTGTCATGCTGGAGAGGCCCCTGACAACAGAACAGCCAGTAATATACAGTAAGAATACCCTGCTGGACGTCTTCCGACATCAGAGCTATGCAGCCTTTAATCCGAATGTCTTCAGACAATGGATTACAAAAGGGTTCATCCCGCGGCGGATACGGCAGCGGCGGACAAGTAAGTATATATTTTTTTACACTAAAATGGTTGTTTTTCAGGGAAGAGCTTATATTTTAAGCTCTTCCCTGAAAAACAATTAAGGGGTGCTGGCAGACCATTGCCTTCAATGGAGCTGCCGGCAGGAGCCGCAGCTCCATTGAAGGCAATGCACGAACCTGCATTCACACGTGTTTGTGCACGTACGAAGTGCGCACCTATGTACGGCACAAGGACACGCTCGTGGGAAGCCACTCTAAGGCATTTTTTGTATGGCTCACATATTTAATGCCGCACGGGCATTCTGTCAGAAATATAACCAATCGTGTTTCACAGTTCAATCTTTCTTTTACTTTAATTGGGTCAATGTTTGTGCTAGATGGGATCCTACAGATGAGCGAATCTACTCGGCCACGCCCCTTTTTCGCCGGAGTACCGCGATTTTCGAATACTTCCGTACTCGAGCGAAAAGATTCGGAGGGCGCCGTGGGTGAGTGGGGGGTTGCAGCGGTAAGTGGGGGGGGGGGGGGGGGGGGAGAGGGAGAGAGAGAGGGCTCCCCCCGCCCCCCGACGCCCCCCGAATCTTTTAACCCGAGTACTGAAGTACTTGAAAATCGCTGTACTCGATCGAGTAATTACTCGAAACTTCTTTTTTTATGTGTAATATATTTATAGCAGTGGCATCTTGATTTTCCTGCATTTTTACACTTCTGAGTACATGGCTATTGCGTTTTTTTTTTTTATAGAATGCTCTTTTTTCTTTTTTTCTGGGCATGATGGGGCTATAATATTTTGAAATGTTTTATTTTTTCTATAGATGACCTGTGGTTTAAGTTGTTACGTAAGGGTCTTGCTGTAAGATGGACCAAATTTTTCTTTAACATATTCTTTATTTTGTCATGCTGGTTTCTGTACTTGATAATGAAAGCTGCCTTATTTTTTCTTTTGCATTTTCTTCAGCTTTTTGTGTTGTTGTAGTTATTGGATCTTGGATATTCTTCTTTCTAACACTTCATTGCATTTCTTTAATATGGAGTTTAC
Organism: Eleutherodactylus coqui; assembly: GCF_035609145.1. Lineage (NCBI taxonomy): Eukaryota > Metazoa > Chordata > Amphibia > Anura > Eleutherodactylidae > Eleutherodactylus > Eleutherodactylus coqui. The sequence continues at coordinate 230,311,965 of NC_089842.1, forward strand.
ATAGTCAACTGATTAGCTTTATAGTCCTCTTGGCTGCAATAATGGTTTAAGGTTCAAGGAGATTTTTTAGACTAAGAATATAAACTATATGATCTCTGTCTTATTATGACACATTCCTGCCCCACTTGTCGCCTTTAGATCTAGTCATTTATACAGAGACACACTGTCTCTTTTTGAAATGAAAAAAAACTCCGGTCCTTGATGTCCTGAGCTGCCCTACCCCATGACCATGATGAAATACCCATCTCCCCCCCCCCCCCCCCGCTCCCCGCGCGCAACTCACCTGTCACTTTAGAGACGAGCGGGGAGATACTCGGCTAAGGCACTACTCGCTCGACTAATGTGCCTTAGTGAGTATACTCGCTCATCTCTACTCACTTTGATTTCACAAATGTATACTTGAAAAACGCGCTGTATGTGTAATAAAATAGGTTGACAATATTGCGGACCAGCCCGTGATTGATTGTAACCTAAACCCGCCTCCGAGGAGCGCAGAGTTTTTCCTTTACTTGGATTATTTGATGTATGATTATGATATATTATGTGGTGTATGATAGTGATATATTATGTGGTGTATGATGGTGATATATTATGGGGAGTATTATGTGGTGTATGAGAGTTATATAGTAAGTGGTTTATAATGTGGTGTATGAGAGTAATATATTATGTGGAATGTTATGTGGTGTATGATAGTGCTATATTAAGTGCTGAATGAAAGTGACATGTTATGTAGTGTTATGTGGTGTATGACAGTGATATATTATGCGGAGTATTATATGGCGTATGAGAGTTATATATTTTGTGGTGTATTTTATGCTGTATGATAGTGATATATTTGTGTGGAGTATTAATACGTGTAGATAGTAATATATTTTGCTATTATGTGGTGTATGATAGTGATATATTTTGTTGGAGCATTATGTGGTCTATGAGAGTGATATGTTATGTGGTGTATGATAATGCTATATTATGTGGTGTATGATAGTGATATATTATGGGGTGTATGATAGTAATATATTTTGTTGGAGCATTATGTGGTCTATGAGAGTGATATGTTATGTGGTGTTTGATAGTAATATATTATGTGGTGTATTATAGTGATATATTATGTGGTGTATGAGAGTGAGATATTATTTGGTGTATGAATGATATATTATGCGGTGTATGATTATGATATATTACCCGAATGTGGTGTATTATGTGGTGTAGGCTAGTGATATATTATGTGGTATATGATAACGATATATGTGTGTATGATAGTGATACATTATATGATGTATGATAATGATATATTATATGGCGTATTTTGTGGTTTATGATAATTCTATATTAAGTGGTGTATTATGTGGTGTATGATAGTTATTAGAGATGAGCGAACATCTTTTTGGGAGAAAATCGCGATCCTCTAACGCTGGGGAATATTGATAGACACCACGGACCTATGGTGCACACATGTCCTATGTTTTGCAGGTACGTGTGTTTGCACACCTGTAAAATACGGACATGTGAACACACCATAGAGAACCAATGGTTCTAATAGGTGCGTGGTTTTGTGCGCACCAAAGTACACGCACACGTACCATCTCGTCTGAAAGCACCCTGATAGAAATATATTTTGTTGGAGCATTATGTGTTGTATGAGAGTGATATTATTTGGTGTATGATAATGATATATTATGCGGTGTATGATAGTGATGTATATTGTGTAGTGTATTATGTGGTGTATGATAATGATATATTATGTGGTGTATGATAGTGATGTATATTGTGTAGTGTATTATGTGGTGTATGATAATGATATATTATGTGGTGTATGATAGCGATGTATAATATGTAGTGTATTATGTGGTGTATGATAATGATATATTATGTGGTGTATGATAGCGATGTATAATATGTAGTGTATTATGTGGTGTATGATAGTGATATATTATGCGGTGTATGATAGTGATGTATATTATGTAGTGTATTATGTGGTGTATGATAATGATATATTATGCGCTGTATAATAATGATATATTTGTGTATCAGGGCTCAGTCAGACAAGCAAAATTTTTACACATTATAGGCACGAGAAAAACATCGCACATCGCGTGTAGAAGAAAATCGGGTGAACGGGTCCAATTGCACTCACATGTCCTATCTTTTGCAAGTGAGAATTTAATTTGCATATAAAAAACGAACATGTGACCACTTTCATTGGAAAGCATCAGTTCTAATAGATGTGAATCGAAAATGCGCCCATACATGCGTGAAAAATTTGCTCATCTGACTGAGCCCTCATAGTGATATGTTATGTCATGTATTATTTGGTGTTATGTGGTGCATATATTATGTGGCTCACTATGTGGTATATAATACTGATATATTATGTGGAGTATAAATTCTTGTATAATAGTGATATATTATGTGGTGTATAAATCCATGTATGGTAGTGATTAGAGATGAGCGAACGTGTTCGTCCGAGCTTGATATTCGTGCGAATATTAGGGTGTTCGGGATGTTCGTTATCCGTAACGAACACCATGCGGTGTCCGGGTTACTTTAACTTTCTTCCCTGAGACGTTAGCGCTTTTTTTTGGCCAATATAAAGACAGGGAAGGCATTACAACTTCCCCCTGCAACGTTTAAGCCCTATACCACCCCCCTGCTGTGAGTGGCTGGGGAGATAAGGTGTCCGCCTGATATAAAAGTCTGCCCCTCCCGCGGTTCGCTATGGATGCATTCTATATGCGCTCAATGGGGCCAGCGGCAGCAGCGCTGACCCCATTGAGAACATATAGAAGACAAATCCTTCTTCTCTGGCACAGCTGTAACAGCTGTAGCAGAGAAGAACGATGTTTGCCCATTGAATTCAATGGAGCGGCAATACAGCATGTTCCACTGAATGCAATGGGCTGCCGGCGATCGCAGGATGAATGGTCGGGAAGGGGTTAAATATATAACCCCTTCCCTGCAATTCATCCAGAAATGTGATACACTAAAAATATATACCGGCGTATAAGGCGACCGGGCGTATAAGACGACCCCCCAACTGTCACCTTATACGCCGGGAATACAGTGGAGCAAAGAATAAAAATCATTACTTACGTTTTTAGATGATCTGCGGCGCTCCTGCAGGCTGTCGCTCCCTCCTAATCCACGGCAAAGTATTCCTTTCTCCACGAAAGGCTTGAAATCCCCGCCTCCAGAAACACAGCCAATCACAGCCATTCAATGACATCATTGTCATTGGCTGTGATTGGCTGAAGGCACGTGTCTTTCTGGAGGCGGGGATTTAAAGCCTTTCATAGAGAAAGCTTGTCTGCCGTGGATTAGGAGGGAGTGACAGCCTGCAGGAGCACCGCAGATCATCTAAAAACGTAAGTAATGCTTTTTATTCTTTGCTCCACTGTATTACCGGCGTATAAGGTGACAGTTGGGGGGTCGTCTTATACGCCCGGTCGCCTTATACGCCGGTATATATTTTTAGTGTAACACATTTCTGGATGAATTGCAGGAAAGGGGTTATATATTTAACCCCTTTCCGACCATTCATCCTGCGATCGCGGGCAGCCCATTGCATTCAGTGGAACCTGCTGTATTGCCGCTCCATTGAATTCAATGGGCAAACATCGTTCTTCTCTGCTACAGCTGTTACAGCTGTGGCAGAGGAGAACGATCTTTATGCTGACAGTGGGGGGGGGCACTCTTGCCGCTATTGTGGCTTAATAGTGGGACCTGTGAACTTGAGATGCAGCCCACCATGTAGCCCCTCGCCTACCCTATCCGTCACTGTGTCATTCCCATCACTTTCTTGAATTGCCCAGATTTTCACACATGAAAACCTTAGCGAGCATCGGCGAAATACAAAAATGTTCGGGTCGCCCATTGACTTCAATGGGGTTCGTTATTTGAAACGAACACCCGGACATCGCGGGAAGTTCGTTCCGGATAACGAACACCCGAACATTTTGGTGTTCGCTCATCTCTAGTAGTGATATATTATGTGGTGTATAAATCCATGTATGGTAGTGATATATTATGTGGAGTATTCATCCATGTATGGTAGTGATATATTATGTGGAGTATTCATCCATGTATGGTAGTGATATATTATGTGGAGTATTCATCCATGTATGGCAGTGATATATTATGTGGAGTATTCATCCATGTATGGTAGTGATATATTATGTGGAGTATTCATCCATGTATGGTAGTGATATATTATGTGGAGTATTCATCCATGTTTGGCAGTGATATATTATGTGGAGTATTCATCCATGTATGGTAGTGATATATTATGTGGAGTATTCATCCATGTATGGTAGTGATATATTATGTGGAGTATTCATCCATGTATGGTAGTGATATATTATGTGGAGTATTCATCCATGTATGGCAGTGATATATTATGTGGAGTATTCATCCATGTATGGTAGTGATATATTATGTGGAGTATTCATCCATGTATGGTAGTGATATATTATGTGGAGTATTCATCCATGTTTGGCAGTGATATATTATGTGGAGTATTCATCCATGTATGGTAGTGATATATTATGTGGAGTATTCATCCATGTATGGTAGTGATATATTATGTGGAGTATTCATCCATGTATGGTAGTGATATATTTTCTTAGACATATAACAACAATACTTGCTGCACACAATACTTCATGTTCTTATACCGCATTTCCTTCATGATTCTTCCTTATTTGCATGTTATTCCTGTTTGAATGTTATAGAAATACTGTGAAATGTTGGACTAAGGTTCACTTCCTTATCTTATAGTCACCTATAAAGGTCATTTTCGGGTTAAAGACAAGGTAAATTGGCCAATACACATATGTATTGTATTTTTTATGGTGTACTGGTTTTAAGATCATGCAGAAATATAATAACTCATTCAGCTCACCGCAGCGATATATTATGTGGTGTAAAATGTGATTGTTTCCAGCAAGAGAAACCACGTAATCTTGTAGGTATGATACCTTTCAATGGCTAACAAAAATACATGATGTAATAGCAGCTTGCGAACCTCTGGGGTTCTTCTTCGGGCTAACAATGGAATAGATCCGAAGAGGCATGGATATTTATACACACTTATAACATACATACTTATGTCAAGGCACAGATATGGATGTGATTGGTTCGCACTTAAAAGGAATACTGCAACAGAAAATAAACTTTTTTGTCTAGGCACTGATAACGGAGTAAAAGCTTTATGGTCCCTGAATCACTGTTGTGGGGGTCGTCAGGCCAGGAATGCTACAAGAGGTACACAAACATTTGTAACTAGACATTGATAAGGGAGTGAAAGTTTATGGTCCCTGAATTACTGTTGGGGGGTGGTTTTCACCAGGCCAGCAGTCTTATCTGTGTTATAGATGTCTCACACTTCCCATTCACGCATAAATCCTGGGGAATAATTTAACCCAGTATTTAGCGTGTCAAAAGTTGTTAGCAATTTATATTCCCAAATTCTTCTGTAGTTTTGTGACTTGAAACCACCCTTCAATATCAAAACTCTCATATCTTCTATGTCATGTCCATGGTTAGAGAAGTGCTTGGCCACAGGCAATTCTCTCTTTCCGTGATTATGTGGTGTATGATAGTGATATATTATGTGGTGTACATCTGTGCCGCACAAACTTTGTTTAGGTGGTAAACAGGAAAAATAAGGTCCCAACTTGATTAATCAATTCTAAGCACCAAAGTAAGTGACCCCCAATGTAATGTAACTAATAACACAAAAACTTGAAATTTAGCACGACCATTTTTTAGACTTTTTTAAATACGAAAAGTAAAGTGAAACACAATTCTAGGTGTAAAAGTAATGTAACTAATAGCACACATTTGTACCGCACAAACATGAAATTTACCACAACTACTTCCTACATAGACAAAGTAAAGGGGTCACTATGTATATAATTGAGAATCTACCTCCCCTCTATGTGCATATACAGAGGAGAATGTGCCTCACCTCTATGTGTATATACTGAGGAGAATCTACCTCACCTCTATGTGTATATACAGAGGAGAATCTACCTCACCTCTATGTGTATATACTGAGGAGAATCTACCTCACCTCTATGTGTATATACTGAGGAGAATCTACCTCACCTCTATGTGTATATACTGAGGAGAATCTATCTAACCTCAATGTGTATATACTGAGGAGAATCTACCTCACCCCTGTGTGTATACACTGAGGAGAATCTACCTCACCTCAATGTGTATATACTGAGGAGAATCTACCTCACCCCTGTGTGTATATACTGAGGAGAATCTACCTAACCTCTATGTGTATATACTGAGGAGAAACTACCTCACCTCTATATGTATATACTGAGGAGAATCTACCTCACCTCCATGTGTATATACTGAGGAGAATCTACCTCACCTATGTGTATATACTGAGGAGAATCTACCTCAACTCTATGTGTATATACTGAGGAGAATCTACCTCACCTCTATGTGTATATACTGAGGAGAATCTACCTCACCTCTATGTGTATATACTGAGGAGAATCTATCTCACCTCTATGTGTATATACTGAGGAGAATCTACCTCACCCCTGTGTGTATACACTGAGGAGAATCTACCTCACCTCTATGTGTATATACTGAGGAGAATCTACTCCACCTCTATGTGTATATACTGAGGAGAATCTACCTTACCCATGTGTTTATATACTGAGAAGAATCTACCTCACCCCTGTGTGTATACACTGAGAAGAATCTACCCCACCTCTATGTGCATATACTGAGGAGAATCTACCTCACCTCTATGTGTACATACTGAGGAGAATCTACCTCACTTCTATGTGTACATACTGAGGAGAATCTACCTCATCTCTATGTGTATATACTGGAGAATCTACCTCACTAAGAATATAACCGACCACTATGTGCTTATACTCAAAAGAGAAGGGAAGGCGCTTTATTACCCCCCACCAAGCCGGTTACTCATTTTACCGACTTCGGAAGGATGGAAGGCTGAGTCAACCTCGAGACAGCTACCTGAACCATAAAAAGGGATCAAACCTGCATCCTTCAGGTCGTGAGTGTGAGCTTAGGACTGCATTCTGCTGCCTTAACACTCTGCAACACACAAGGCTGTAATGTACATAAGGAAGCAGCCATGGACTTCAGGGATGGAGCTGAAAAAGGGGCTGCACCTAAGAAGGGGCTGCAACCTCCAGTCTAGGGGGAAATTTGAATAAAAAGGGGCATTACCTTTAAGTGTATAAAATGAGGAAAGTGGGAGGGAGGCACAATCTGCAGAGGGACATCGGTACATGCAGTCTGAGGAGAATCTAACACTCCTCTGTGTATACAGATTTTATTCCTCAATTCCTCTGAAGTGACCACAACTTCAAAACATTTTCTGTGCGAACAGGTAAGCATCGGAACCAAATTAACTTGGGCGGAGCCGGGTGTATGAGCTAGTGTGAATAAGATTGTCAGAAGTTATGCATATTCAGGAGTCAGGCAACACTTAAGTTTGTTCTTTGTGTGATTGCTATAAATACTCCTGACTGTTAGATGACTGAAGGAATTTCAGTGGATTACACCAATGCTGTGTGACCTGTAATTCTTCCAGCAGCTCCAACACTTAAACTCAATTTGAAACAGCAGGAATAAACATATAGCGATCCATATAAAGGTAATTTTCGGATTAACGGCAAGGTAATCTGGCCAATACAAATATGTATTGTATTTTTTATGGTGTTTAACTCACCCCAGTCATATATTATGTGTATATTATGTGTTGTATGACAATCATATATTATCTGGAGTATTATGTGTTTTATGATAGTGATATATTATGTGGTGTATGATAATTATATATTATGTGGTGTATGATAGTGATATATTATGTGGTGTATTAAGTGGTGTATGATAATTATATATTATGTGGTGTTTTAACTGGCGTATGATAGTGATATATTATGTGGAGTATTATGTGCTGTATCATAGTGGTATATTATGTGGTGTATGATAATGCTATATTATGTGGTGTATTAAGTGGTGTATGATATTATGTGTATTTTGTAGTGTATTATGTAGTATATGAGAGTGATATATTATGTGGTGTATGATAATGATATTTTATGTGGTGTATTAACCAGAGTATGATAGTGATATATTATGTTGTGTATGATAGTTATATATTATGTGGTGTATGATAGTTATATATTATGTGGTGTATGATAGTGATATATTATGTGGTGTATGATAGTTATATATTATGTGGTGTATGATAGTGATATATTATGTGGTGTATGATAGTGATATATTATGTGGTGTATGATAGTGATATATTATGTGGTGTATGATAGTGATATATCATGTGGTGCTTGATAGTGATATATTATGTGGTGTATGATAGTGATATATTATGTGGTGTATGATAATCATATATTATGTGGTGTATGATAGTGATATATTATGTGGTGTATGATAGTGATATATTATGTGGTGTATGATAATGATATTTTATGTGGTGTATTAACCAGAGTATGATAGTGATATATTATGTTGTGTATGATAGTTATATATTATGTGGTATATGATAGTTATATATTATGTGGTGTATGATAGTGATATATTATGTTGTGTATGATAGTGTTATATTATGTGGTGTATGATAGTGATATATTATGTGGTGTATGATAGTGATATATCATGTGGTGCTTGATAGTGATATATTATGTGGTGTATGATAGTGATATATTATGTGGTGTATAATACTGGTATATGATAGTGATACATTATCAACTAATTAAAAATAGAAAGGCTAAGTGCAACCTCCAGTCTAGGGGGAAATTTCAATTAAAATGGGGTGTTACCTTTAAGTGTATAAAGTGAGGAGAGTGGGAGAGGGGGCACATTCTGCAGAGGGACATCAGTACATGCAGTCCGAGGAGAATCCAACGCTCCTCTGTGTATACAGATTTTATTCCTCGGGTTTCATTGAAGTAACCATAACTTCATAACATTTTCATGCGAGCAGGTAAACATCGGTACCAAATTAACTTGGGCAGAGTTGGGTGTCTGAGACAGTGTGAATAGGATTGTAAGAAGTTGCGCATATTCAGGAGTCAGGCAACACTTTAGTTTGTTCTTTGTGTGATTGCTATAAATACTCCTGACTGTTAGATAACTGGAGGAATTTTAGTAGATTACACCAATGCGGTGTGACCTGTAATTCTTCTAGCAGTTCCAAATCAATTTGGAACAGCGAGAATAAACATATAGTGATCCATTTAGCTAAACCTATATGGGTGATTTTCGGATTAAAGGCAAGGTAAACTGTCCAATACAAATATGTATTGTATTTTTTATGGTGCCCTGATTTTAAGATCATGAAGAAATATATTAACGTATTTAACTCAACCCAGTAATATATTATGTGTATATTATGTGGTGTATGATAATCATATATTATCTGGAGTATTATGTGGTGTATGATAGTGATATCAGGTGCTCTTTACTCGAGTCAAACTTTTCGTAATGCTTGAGAGCTCATTTCGAGTAACGAACCCCATTTAAGTCAATGGGAGACTTGAGCATTTTTCAAGGTGACCGATGCTCAGCATAGGGGAGGGTGTAATTCATCTGTAAACATCAGAAAGTGATGGAAACACCACAGAAATGGATAGGAAAAAGCAGGGACAGCATGCATGGCTGCATCTGAGACTCCCAGGTCGCACTATTAAGCCAAATTGTGGGCAAGACCCTGGTGGTCACCCCTCTAACAATTTAGTTGGGCCAGACCATAATCAGCAAGGCACACGCACTCTCACATCTTAGCTAAGCACCACACTAGGTGGAACGAAGGCCAATCACTGCCTGCGGGTGACACCACTGCCTCTTCTCCTGTGTTACATGCTGGCATTGCTGTCCAATCCCCCCCAAGACGCAAGACGTTACCCCCTAGATCTGCTAAGGCCCACTTGGTACCTGATCCTGATCCAAGGTCTGGTCCAGATGGAGGTATTAGTGTATCTTGACACCACCAGGAAGTGCTGGTAGAGTCAAGATTGACAGTGGGGTGACACCCCCTGTATGTGATTGGCTGGACAGTTGCCAAGCCAGTAGGTCCTGGAAGGTGATTAAAGTTGTCTAAAAAAGGCATTCAGCATCAGCCGCTGCTGGGCCAGGCTACTAAGCAGTGAGGCACCTTCTTCTGCAGAGCACTAGCGTCCCCCCCCCATGTAAGTAACTGATGACGGCCGCAGCAGGGAGGGCAGCGTGGTGGTGGGAGGCACCGTCAGACTTGGCCTGAGGCAGAGTGCAGCAGCAGACCAGGGATCGGAGTGCAACGCGTGACCGCAGCAGGACTGTGAGTAGCTGCAGAGCCGGCACATTCTCCCACTAGTCAGCTTCTCCTGCAGCCCAGTAGTGGACCCCACCATGTAAGTTAATGATGATGGCCGCAACAGGCAGGGCCCCGCGGCGGTGGGAAGGCACTGTGATATCCGACGCACAGTGCAGCAGCAGAGCAGGGATCAAAGTTTGTCGCGGGAATGCAGCTGGATCCTAAGCGGCGGCGCCGACACATGCCCACTAGGTGAGCGCGGGGGAGCTGCCTTAAGGGAGCACACAGGGCCTGGGATGCTCGGAGCAGGTAGCCGGCCAGCAGAACGGAAGACACAGCGGGCGTCTAACAATCAGCCCTCATCCCCCCTGTGGCCGTGATGCATTAGAGACAAGCAGCGCGGCCAGCAGCAGTGAGAGTCACAGGTGCACCCTCTACATCGCTTTTTGCCAGCCCTGGTGGCTTACTGTGAGGGTTCCTTTTCTTGTTACAGCTCATAATGTAAGTCTAGCTAGAAAAAGTAACCCTCACCCTAAGCCACCACAGCCGGCACACTGTGCTGCTAGGACCTTCGTCTTTTCACCCTATCCGCAGCTAAGGGTGGGACAAGGGCATTCCTCCTGTCAAACCCCTAGCTTCTGGTGGCGTCGAGATACACTAATACCCAGGATGGTGAGGGTGTGTGCATTAGGGATGCAAGTGTGAATGGGAATACTCCTGGTTCAGCCCGGGTTTCTGATGCTGTTAAGAGCTCAGAGACCCAGGCAGCTCTTGGCGCTCTTAATATCGGGACACCTGATGCGCAAACAGGTACTGTATCTGTAGTTGGTCAGGAGGGGTCACAGGTTCCAGTCACCCCTCCGGTGGCGACAACATCTGGTAGGAGCTATGCCAGTGTCGCCGCTGGAGGGGGGGTTTCCTCCTTGTCTCCAGGCTCTAGGGAGGGCGATTTGCAACAGCGCCTCCTGGGGGCTTTGTGGAGGGGGGAGAGTTCAATTACAGTTGGAGGAAGAGAGGTCCACCTATCTCTCTGGATAGAGAGACATGGCTTAGGGGCCTTCCGAGAGTAAAGGGAGAGAAACCGTATAGTCCCTACTGACACCCAGGCAGAACGTAGCTCATAGGAATGTGGTCCATCTTCGCTGGAGAGGCAATGATGCATGTCCCCCTAGGGGGAAGGTAGTGGAGCTTCTACTGAAGATGGGCTTCAGGGCGGTTAGCATCTTTGCCCTGATCCATCCCTATGGCATGTCTGAGTTTGACATCAGTTTCGTTTGCCCAGAGGGTCTAGAGATCTTCTGGGGAAACTATGAGCTGATGAAAAATGAGCCCAGCTGGCGAGACTTTGGCATCCAGGTGGTGTCTCGCCAGAATGAGACCAAGAAGGTGACCATTTTGACTCGTAACAAGTCCCTTTCTTGCTATGACATTATGATGTGGCTCAGTCGGTATGGTGAAGTGACAGACATGCCCAGGAAGAACAGGGATGAGCACGGCATATGGTCCTGGGCCTGGACGTTTATGGTCAAGCTGAAGCATTCAGGGAACTCAGTGGCTTACATACCATCCGCAGCCTTCCTCGGTAGGAATCGTATCCTGGTCTTTTACCAGGGACAGCCAAAGCTCTGCCACAGGTGCGGTGACCCCTCACACTTGAGCGCCACTTGTAAGACTGTAAAGGGCGCTCTGTGTGGGGGTCTGGGTCATCTTGTTGCCTCCTGTAGGGAGATCCGGTGTAACCCCTGTAGTGACCTTGGTCACCCATTTAGCCGCTGTCCATGCTCCTTTGCCAACGTGGTCTCAGCTCCCACGGATGGGGGTCGTGATGTGACCTCCGGGGAGAGGGGACCAGCAGATGTGACAGGGCTCAGGAGCCAGGGAAGAACCGGCAAAAGATGGCTGCTCAGCAGAGGCATCATGAGAAACGCAGACAGAGCAGGGAGCTGGCAGTAGCCCACGTGGCAGGTGGGTCAATGGTGGCCCCTGTTCTTGAAGCGCATTTCAGGGAAAGCAAGTTAGATGAAGGGGACAGGGGGATCCAGAGGGAGGAGGAGACCAACTCTGCAGATTCCTCACACTATGAAAGTGTGGATGAGAAAGGCTAGAGGTGGTTAGAGAAAAGGCGCAAGCTAAATGCCACTTGGAGGAAACGAAGAGGGGCATGCAATATCTTCTCCCACCCCGGGCCAAGAACTGGAAGGTGAAGCCTGCTCACCTCCGGTTGGACATATAATGGGCAAGAGCCTGGTGGTCACCCCCCTAAAAATTTTGTTGGGCCAGACCATAATCAGCAAGGCATACGTGCTGGCACATCTTAGCTAAGCACCACACTAGGTGGAACGAAGGCCAATCACCGCCTGCGGGTGACACCACTGCCTCTTCACCTGTGTTACATGCTGGTATTGCTGTCCAATCCCCCCCCCCCCCCCAGGAGGCAGCCACAAACCTGCGTCCACAGCGTTCAGAAATTTTTTTCCAGCGCAGCGTCCAGCTGTCCCCATCCGAGATGGAGTAAGGCGCACCCCTTCGCTTACTTCATCGATGGGAACTCTGCGACACCGTAGGCCGGTCCTTCCGGCTCCCAACATCCGACAGATTGATGCTGCCCCGGCGCGAGTGGCACACGAAAGAGGAGCGTCCCTCTCCTCTTGTCCCGGGCGTTCATGCCAACCTGCCTTTGTCTGGGAGTACTGGTGGAGAGCTGGCGATCTTTGACCTATTTTCTCAAAGCACTGAGAAGGAGTGGGGATGCACACACTGGAGTCAACGCACTGCAGCTGCCCCTCTGCCGCCTCCCTTTGGGACAGAGCCACGGAGTCCCTGAGTCCCCACTCTGCCTGTCGCCTGCGGTAGTTGGCAGGCGGCTGTCCGACCCGGGCACCCCCTCCATGCAGCCGGGCACACAACACCGCCTCTGCCGATTGAGGAAGCGTGCAAAGAGAAGAAAAAATTTTTTTTAAATCCCACAAGGAGTAGCCCTAAGAAGTAGCGTTGGGGTTCTTGAAGACAGAATCCTACGCTAACACTATCCCTGTATAAGCAGCAGCACTTTCCCTAACCTATGCCAGCATGCGTCTGAGGCGAGACGCGGGCGGAACCAGTTTAAGTATTCAGCGGTCACCTGATCGGCCGAGCCACTCACTGCTGTTAGCGGGCAGAGGGCTGGCACGTCACAGCAGGAAGTGGTAATGCCTTCCCGGCATTTTTATTGGCTAGAAAATGGCGCTAAGCATGCGGGGAAGGAAATGCAATTGACTCGAGTACCGCGTGGTGTTCGTCTCGAGTAACGAGCATCTCGAGTACCCTAATACTCGAACGAGCATCAAGCTCGGATGAGTGTGCTCGCTCATCTCTAAAAAAAAAAAACATTCCACAGAACGTCACGTCTCCAATCAGACATGGATTAATAAGAGAACAAAGACAGCACCAAGGACAGAAATCATGAACCCAAATTTGATAAAACTTAGCCTAGCTCTAGAACACAAAAATCACATGATACAGAAACATATAACTATGTAAGAATTAACTAAATTGCCTGGAAGACTAAATAGGGAAACGCTGACTAGTTAGTCTAGGCCAGGTGTCTCCAACTAGTAAACTACAAAACCCAGCATGCTCCGACTGCTAGGTAGCCAAAGGGTCAAGACCGCTGGTCTAGTTCCATGCAGTTGAGACAACTCTCAGCATGCAGCTATGGCTTTTGGGAACTTGTAGTTACACAGCCGGAGATGGACAGGTTGCAGACTTTTTAATAGAGGTTCTCCAACTTCAGCCTCCCGTGCAGGAAGCAGACAGCCAAGAACACTGTGCAGTGGGCCAGATCGACACCGCAGGCAGAGACCATTCACTTTAATAGGACTTGGGGTACTTTTAGATGGGACAATTGTCATTCCTTTGCTGTCACACAGGAGTGTCGTTCATTGAATGGAGGCGGAGTGCTCCAGAACTCTTTCTGCCACCACTGCGAACTGGCAGTCACTCAAAGATGAACGACTGCCTGTCCACACTGAGCGAGTATTCACTCACTTGTTGCTTCCAGTAAGCGGAAACAAAGTGACTAATGATCGATTAGTCGCTTAGTACCATCATATCCTGCATTTACAAGGGACAACCATTAGTCAAACCAGTCCGTTTGGGCAACTTTTCAACCAATAGTTGGCCCAAGCAAAAAAGTACACTAAGCCTGCAGTATCAACCCCAGCCACCATGCAACGTATGGAGCCGTCCCCCTCCAGCAAAACAGCTCATAGTGGGACAACCCTTCTAAAGGCAACAAGACCAGCAGACGTGCATTTAAAGTGGATCCATCACCTACGTTTGTACAGTCAGGTAGTCCAAGAGGCAGTTTACAGGCTCTGGGCTAGTTAGAACATTGCGGCATGGAATAAATTTAGGCCACAGCCATCATTCAACTCCTTCAAACATAATGGGACAACTTTATAATTAATATGACATCCTATAAAAAAAATGCAGTAAAGATAATAAAACCAACATGTACAATAAAACTGAATGTGGAAAGTTCATGAGGAGATATGGAATCTCATTTTCTGATAATTTCACCTAATCTCTGAACCTAAAAAGTCATAATGGTGATTAATGATCATCTAGAACTCAGACCCCCAAACTCAGGTGCCTTTGTTGCTGATCTGAACTCGCACTTGTTTACAGTCACGGTCCTTATTGGGTCCTCAACTAAAGAAAGATAGAATCACAATGCCTTGTAAGACAGCCCTTGTTTGCTCAAGGTAGATCACATACAACTCTACAAATGTGAAACAAACAGCCTTACATCCAAGGATCTCAAAAGGTGAACTTTAAAGCGTCAGCCAGGAAGCGCCCCCCGGGACACACCACCACGACCCCATGCAGCGGCCATGACCGCAAGCGCAGCTCCCATTAAAATCAATCGGAGCCGCACCTGCAACTACAAGCACCAGCCACCACACAATGGCAGGAGCAGCGCCTCCACTCTGATCCCAGTGCACCCCAGCCGGCAGATGCCAGTACTTCTGCACATCTCCACAATTCAGCAACCCATTCTAAAACAAAATACTTTTTTTTACCTAAAGTGCAGGTAAATCCCTGAAATATTTGTGTACCAAGTGTATAGGCAGACCCCTGAAACATTTATTTACCAAGAGTACAGGCGAACCCCTGAACATTTGTGTGCCAAGAGTATAGGCACACCCCTGAAACATTTGTGTGCCAAGAGTATAGGCGAACCCCTGAAACATTTGTGTAGCAAGAGTATGGACAAACCCCTGAAAGATTTATGTAGCAAGAGTATAGGCGAACCCCTGAAATATTTGTGTACCGAGTATAGGTGAACCCCTGAAATATTTGTGTACCAAGTGTATAGGCGAACCCCTGAACATTTGTGTGCCAAGAGTATAGGCAAATCCCTGAAACATTTGTGTAGCAAGAGTATAGGCGAAACTCTGAAACATTTGTGCACCAAGAGTATAGGCGAACCTCTGAAACATATGTATACCAAGAGGATGGGTGTACCCCTGAAAGATTTTTTGACCCAGAGTGCAGGTGAACCCCTGAAAGATCTTTTTAACCCCTTAACGACCAGCCCATAGTGTTTTTACGTCCTCCCGAAGTGGGCTCTATTCTCTGAGGACGTAAAAACATGCTTCCTGCAGAGAATAGTGCCCCTCGGGCTGTGGACGTGACAGCTCCATGCTGTCGGTGTCCGCAGGTAGCTGACAGCATGGAGCTGTCATCCCGGGCTGTTCGGAGCCCCCCCCGGCATTGCGATCGGCGCTATGCAATGTATAGCGCCGATCGCAAAAAAGTAAACAAAACTGCAAAAAAAGTGACATATTCAGCTGCTCTGATGGATCGGATCCATCGGAGCAGCTGAAACTACTTACCGAGGTCCACCGCACGGCTCCCCGCTGTCCCGATGCTCCGGGCCCCGCAGCCGTCCTTCTGCGCATGCGCGCCAGGCGGCATTACGTCAGCCGCATGCGCAGAAGGCCCGGCGGCGCGGGAAATTTAAAATCTCCTGGCTCCCGGCTCCTGTAGGTACCCGGGAGGCAGGAGATGTCAGCGGGGACTGCGGTGAGCGGTCCCCGGTACCGCGATCGCCATTATCCAATGGATAATGGCGATCGCGAAAAAGTAAAAAAAAGTAAAAAAAAAGTAAATGTTTCAGCTGCCATCATGGATCGGATCCATGAGGGCAGCTGAAAATACTCACCTCCATCCTCCACGATGTCTCCGGTGATCTGGAGCCGCCACGGGCTTCTGCGCATGCGCGCCGAGGGGGAAATGGCGGCGCATGCGCAGAAGCGCCGAAGCGCCGCGAAATTTTAAAATCCCCTGTCTCCCGGCTACCTTCAGTAGCCGGGAGACAGGAGATGTCACCGGGGACCGCGGAGTGCGGTTCCCGAGCACGCGATCGCCGGTATCCAACGGATACCGGCGATCAAAAAAAAGTTGAAAAAAGTTGTAGTTTCATCTCCCCTCATGGATCCGATCCATGGGGGAAGATGAAAATGCTCCCCCAAGGTCCCCAAAAGCCCCCCCAAAGCACAGGGCATTACCCTCTACTGCTCATGCGCAGTAGAGCCTAAGGCAGAAGTTGCCTTAGGCATAGTTACTTGCAGGGACCAAAGTAATTGGTCCCTGCTGACATGGGTGGCTGTGATAAACCTATCACAGCCACCCATGTCTTTTGTTTAATAAATATGGCACACAGTTAGTCCTGGTATCTCTCCCCTGTCACTGAGAGTGATTTGTGACAGGAGAGAGATAGCTGAGAAAAATCGTGTGCCATATAGAGAGTTAAAAAAAGAAAAAAAAACCCCGTTATAACCCGCCTTCACCTTCCCTTATACCCCAATTACCCTATTTTATCCCTGTCCACTTTTTTGGGGGCTATTTTTTTTTTTTTACCCCCATTAAAAAATTTTTTAATAAAATGGAGCGTAGGCGCTACACCACCGAGCAAGCGTACGCGCTGCTCATCGCTTCAAGCTCCGGTAGCGATGCTACCAGCGAGTCGGAGGAGGAGGAGGTTTTTTTTGAGAGTGACAACTCTGCCTCCAGCGCTATGGAGGTAGAGGAAGTCGCTGGGGCAGCGGGGCCAAGTTATGCGGCGCCCGCCACTGTGTGGAGTGCCGCAAGTTTGTTTGCGCCCCGCATCCCAGAATTTTTAGCGGCTCCAGGCGTTAATCTGGACGTCGCAAATTTCACCCCGTATCATTTTTTAAATTTATTCATTACTGACGATGTGCTGCAGTTAATTGTCCAGCAGACAAATATATACGCTGGACAATACGTGACTGCGCACCCCACGTCGGTTTATTCCGTGATGTGGACTGCCGTAGATGTCCCTGAGCTAAAAAAATTTTTGGGACTTATTTTACTAATGGGACTCGTAAAAAAGTCATCAATACGGTCCTATTGGTCCACGAGCGCCATTCACGCGACGCCCGTATTTGCGTCGATAATGCCCCGACGCAGATACGAAAACATTCTGCGTTTTCTTCATTTTGCGAATAATACGCAAATCCCCCCAAGAAGTGACCCAGCATACGATAGACTGGGCAAATTAAGGCCCCTTATATCGCTATTAAGGGACGCCTTTAAAAACATTTATACCCCCAAAAAAAATCTGGCGGTGGATGAATCTCTGATGAGTTTCAAAGGGCGTTTATCTTTCCGCCAGTTTATTCCCTCAAAGCGCGCAAGATACGGCGTCAAGCTGTACAAAATCTGTGAGAGCGCCACAGGTTATACTTGCGACTTTTTTATTTACGAGGGCAGGGATCGCCAATTAAACCCCCCCAACTGCCCTGAAGACATTGGCATCAACGGGAAAATTGTGTGGGAGCTCGTGGGCCCTTTTTTAAATAAGGGGTACCACGTATATACTGACAACTATTATACGAGCGTCCCCCTTTTTAAAGCGTTACACGCCGCAGGTACAGGGGCCTGCGGAACTATCCGTAAAAATAGGGTAGGATTCCCACAGCCCCTTGTTTCCAGGCGTGTCGACAAAGGCGCGTCTTACGCACTGGCCTATGACCCCTTGCTGGCAGTTAAATGGCGTGACAGAAAGGACGTTTTTATGCTGTCCACTGTGCATGCAGACACCTCCGTTACAGTTAGGGAGAGGGGGGCTGCAGCGGAGAAAATTAAACCGGTCTGCGTCACAGATTATAATAAATTGATGGGGGGCGTCGATCTGTCAGACCAAGCTATACAGCCCTACCTTGTAAAACGTAAAACGCGAGCGTGGTACAAGAAGGTAGCCATCTACCTTATACAGATGGCTACATATAACGCTCACGTGATTTATAAATCGTCTGGGGGCACGCTGAGCTTCCTCCAATTTCAGGAGGAGCTCGTAGAAAATCTTTTATTTGGGACCACCGCACCACAAAACGCATTGCAATCGGAGGAGGTGCGGAGGCTAACGGAGCGTCATTTTATGAATCCCATCCCCGAGACTGCGAGCAAAAAATACCCCCAAAAAAAGTGTCGCGTCTGCACTAAGCAAGGGAGGAGGAGAGATACGCGTTTTTATTGTCCCACGTGCCCATCCCACCCTGGCCTTTGTAATTACCCCTGCTTTGAAATTTACCATACAGTTTTACATTATTAATTTTATTTCACATATAAAAAACGCCAAAAGGGTGTGTGGGTGGGGTGGGGGTCTTTTTAGGGAATCAGTTTTACTTTTATTATTAGTCCGTCTCCCCAGTTTTTCCTGCTTGAAACAAAAAAAACGGTCCTAAAAGTGTCAAATTTGGTGAAAAAAATGAAATCACATTTATATTTCACTCACATTATAATTATTTTAAAAAATAAAAATGTAGCGTCAGAATGCCCAGTACACCCCTAGATAAATTAACTAAGGGGTCTTGATGTCAAAATTGGGTCACTAGTGAGGGGCATTTTATTATTTTGGCAGTTTACTATCTCTACTAGTGTGCAATGGGCCCTGTAAATTATTCAGTTGCGCCCTAAAATCAAACGGGTGCTCCATACACTATAGGCCTAGCCATGCGCCCTCTAAGAAAATTGGGGCTACAATGGGTATGTTTCTGAGCAAAGGACAAACAGTGGTATCCATTTTGGGGTGCAGGTCTTTATTCATATATGTGCTGTACAAAAAAAAATTCGCTTTTAAAATGACAGAATTACCAAAAAAATGAAAATCGTAATTTTTTTCTTCTGCTTGGCTTAGATTCATACAAAAACCATGAAGTCAAAAAAGACATTGTACCCCTAGATAAATTCGTTAAGGGGTCTAGTTTTCAAAATGGGGTCACTTGTGGGCGTTCTCCATCGTTTTGGTCACTCAAGGGCTCTACAAGTGTACAATAGGGCCTAAATCTCATTCAAGAAAATTTTCTGTTCGAAAAGTCACCGGTTGCTCTTTTCATTTTGGGCCCCATTGTGCATTCAGACATAAGATTAGGGCCACAATGGGTATATTTCTGAAAACAGGACAAACAGGGGTATGCATTTTGGGGTGCAAGTCTTTATTCATATATGTGCTGTACAAAGAAAACGCTTTTAAAATGACAGAATTACCAAAAAAATGAAAATCGAAATTTTTTCCTTCTGCTTGGCTTAGATTTATTCAAAAACCGTGAAGTCAAGAAAGACATCGTACCCCTAGATAAATTCGTTAAGGGGTCTAGTTTTCAAAATGGGGTCACTTGTGGGGGTTTTCCATCGTTTTGGTCACTCAATGGCTCTACAAGCATACAATAGGGCCTAAATCTCCTCCAAGCAAAATTTCTGTTCCAAAAGTCACCGGTTGCTCTTTTCATTTTGGGCCCCATTGTGCATACAGACGTAAGATTAGGGCCACAATGGGTATATTTCTGAAAACAGGACAAACAGGGGTATCCATTTTGGGGTGCAAGTCTTCATTCATATATGTGCTGTACAAAAAAAAACTGCTTTTAAAATGACAAAATTACCAAAAAAATGAAAATCGGAATTTTTTCCTTCTGCTTGGCTTAGATTCATTCAAAAACCGTGAAGTCAAAAAAGACATTGTACCCCTAGATAAATTCGTTAAGGGGTCTAGTTTTCAAAATAGTGTCATTTGTGGGGGTTCTCCATCGTTTTGGTCACTCAAATGCTCTACGAGTGGGCAATGGGGACTAAATCTACTTCAAGCAAAATTTCTTTTCGAAAAGTCACCGATTGCTCCTTTCATTTTGGGCCCCATTGTGCATACAGACGTAATACTAGGGCCACAATGGGTATGTTTCTGAGCACGGGACAAACAGGGGTATCCATTCTGGGGTGCAAATCCTAATTTTCATGTGTACTATAGAAAAAAGTCCTGTCTTTAAAATGACATATTTGCAAAAATATGAAATTTTAGTTTTTCTCTTCTAAATTGCATTGACTCCTGAAAAAAAACTGTGGGGTTAAAATACTCATGGCACCCCTCAGTGAATACGTTAAGGGGTGTAGTTTTTAAAATGGGGTCACTTGTGGGGGTATCTATCATTTTGACTCCTATGAGCCTTTCCAATCTTGGCTTGGTGTAGGAAAACAAAGTGTTCCTCAAAATGCTGAAAAGTAATGTTAAATTTGTACGTCTCCTAAATGGTTAAAAAAAACCAAAAGTTTTTCCAATGTGCACCCAAAATAAAGTAAACTGATGGAAATATATATCTTAGCAAAAATTTCTATATTATGTTTGCACATTTTTGAGATATTGCAGTTGGAAATGTGAAAAAATGACGATTTTTTCAAAATTTTCCCTATTTTGGCGCTTTTAATAAATAAACACAAATTCTATTGGTCAATTTTTTCCGCCTAAATGAAGTACAACATGTGGCGAAAAAACAATGTCAGAATCGCTTGGATATGCAAAACCTTTCTGGTGTTTTTCCATGTTAAAGTGACACATGTCAGATTTGCAAAATTTGGCCTGGTCATTAAGGCGCAAACAGGCTTGGTCACTAAGGGGTTAACATACAGCTCGTACTTGCTTAATGGGATCCAGGTGGTGGTCTACCAACAGGCAAGCTACTGCCTATCCCAGCCGCTGCCTCTCTCCAAGCAGCTTGTTAACCAGTGCCCAAGGGAAAGACAACATGTACTATGAAGACATTAGAGTGTCCAAACCAGGATAGCTGTACGCTGTGCGCTGGGATACATTTGTGGACTCTGTGTGCGTATGAAGCTGGAACCAGCACATTTGCTGAACTCTAGTGGTGAACTTCTTCAAAATTGGGGGGGAGAGAACCTGGAGACGGCCATCAGAAAAAAATTGTTTTGACAGAGCCTGGAGGCAGCTCTTTGAAAAAAAAAGCTTTTACAGAGTCTTTTGGCCCCTGAAGAATTGGCTGTTCAGCCTGTTGACATGCAGGTTTAGGAGAAGGAAGAGGAAGATCAGAGAAGGGTAGCCCAAGCTACTTCTAGCCTTTTTGGGGTGATAGAGGGTGCATGGTTCTCCAGTTCCAGCTTAAAGATACTTTATGCTAAGCTGCTTTCCACCCGTGGAACAAATAAGTCTGGGGAAATCCAGGCTTTGTTCATCTTAATAAGTGTAAGCCTGTCAGCGCTGTCAGTTGACAGGTGGGTACGCTTATCCATGATAATCCCCCCCAGCAGCACTAAACACCCTCTCTGATAACACGCTAGTGTCAGGGCAGGCCAGCACTTCCAAGGCGTACAGTGCAAGTTCGTGCCACCTGTCCAGCTTTGACACCCAATAGTTGTATGGAGCAGAGGGATCACGAACGATGTCGGTACGGTTGGCTACGTACTCCCTCACCATCTTTTTACACTGTTCCATCCTACTCAGCCTAGACTGAGGAGTGGTGACACAGTCTGGCTGGGGTGCCATAAAACTGCAAAGGCCTGGTGCTGCACTTGCCTTCCCCTCTGAAGCGCTGTCTTCAGTAGGCTTACCATCCCAGGTCGGGTCAGGTACCTCATCATCCACCAGCTCTTCCTCTGAATCCTCAGTCTGCTCCTCCCTCAGACTTACTTCCCTAACAACAACCTCACTGACAGACAACTGTGTCTCATCATCATCCACAAATACCTCTTGACACACTACTTGGAAGCCCCCAACCTCATCAACCTGTGATTGTGAAATGGTCACAACAAATTCCCCAGGTGGCTGATGAACCGTTTTTTTCTGACTCAGGGAAGAGACCCGAGAACACTTCCTGGGAGTATAACTGTTCTGAATCTCTCCTTTTCCTGGAATGACCAGGCTGGGAGGAAGGAGGATCAGCATGAGGATTCAGAGGTGCTGTCCCTTGGCTAGTGTGAGTGGACTGCGTGGAAGACTGGGTGTTGGATAAATTACTGGCCGCATTATCCGCTATCCATGTCATCACCTGATGGCACTGTTGTGCTTTTCATAATGGTCTACCACGCGGACCTGCAAAAAGTGAGATGGAGCGTAGATATGCTGCGATCTACTAATCCCTCAGCAGCAGGCACTGTTTTACCCCGCCTATGACCTTGGCCTTTGCCCACACCCTCATTCAAATGCCCACGTCCACTTCCTCGACCCTTACCTCTAGTCATCATCATGTTGTATAATGCACTTGGTCAAAATGCTACGCAAACTGTGAGGTATTTTGCGTATGCTTATAGCCCAAAATAGACACTGTAAATTGCGTATAGTGTTGTTAGATACTGTGGATTGACAGGAGACACACAGGGGTATATAGCATATGCTTTGAGCCCCAAAATATACACAATAAAGAGCATATAGTCTTGTTAGATAGCGTTGATTGACAGGACCGACACAGGGGTATATAGCGTACGCTTTGACCCCCCCCAAAAATGTAAACAGCGTATAGTCTTGATAGATACTGTGAATTGACAGGATGCACACAGGGGTATATGACGTACGTTTTCAGCCCCAAAATATACACAGTGAACAGCGTATAGTCTTATTAGAATCTGTGGATTGACTGGACACGCCCAGGGGTTAATTGGGCGTACGCTTCAAGCCCAAAATATGCACTCTAAACAGCATGCAGTCTTGTTAGATAGCGTTGATTGACAGGATCGACACAGGGGTATATAGCGTACGCTTTGACCCCCCCGCCCCCCCCCCCCCCCAAAAAAAAATGTAAACAGCGCATAGTCTTGTTAGATACTGTTAATTGACAGAACGCACACAGGGGTATATGACATACTCTTTGAGCCCCAAAATATACACAGCAAACAGCATATAGTCTTGTTTAATAGCGTGGATTGACAGGACCCACACAGGGGTATATAGCGTACGCTTTGAGCCTCCCCCCCCCCCCCAAAATGTAAACAGTGTATAGTTTTGTTAGATACTTTGGATTGACAGGACACACACAGGGGTTAATTGGGCGTATGCTTCAAGCCCAAAATATGCACCGTAAACAGCGTATAGTCTTGTTAGATAGCGTGGATTGACAGGAGCCACACAGGGGTATGTAGCGTACACTTTGAGCCCTTCCCAAAAATGTAAACTGCGTACAGTCTTGTTAGATAGCGGGGATTGACAAGACCCACACAGGGGTATATAGTGTATGCTTAACCCCCCCCCCCCCCCCCAAAAAAAAAAAATGTAAACAGCGTATAGTCTTTTTAGATACTGTGAATTGACAGGACGCACACAGGGGTATATAGCATACGCTTTAAGCCCAAAATATACACAGTAAACAGCGTACAGTCTGGTTAGATACTGTGAATTGACAGGACGCACACAGGGGTATATGGCATACGCTTTGAGCCCCAAAATATACACAGTAAACAGCGTACAGTCTTGTTAGATAGCATGGATTGACAGGACCCACACAGCGGTATATTAACAAGCAAGGCGCACGCGCTGGCACATCTAGGCCAAGCACCACACTACCTACAACCAAGGATAATAACTGCCTGCGGGTGATGCCTCTTTTCCTGGGTTACATGCTGGCATTGCTGTCCAACCCCCCCCCCCCCCCCCCTCCCCGCACAACCCTGCGTCCACAGTGCACATAAAAGTGTCCCTGCGCAGCGTTCAGCTGCCCTCATGCTACACGCTCACTTCATAGCCACACCACCCTCATGTCTATTTATAAGTGCGTACTGGATGAGGAGGAACCGGAGGCACACACTGCAGAGGGTTGGCAGGGCTAGGCAGCGATCCTCTTTGAAAGTGTGGGCGATAGCCCACAATGCTGTTGAGAATTGATGATAAACTGACGTACGATCATCATTCCAATCCGGCGCAACCTCCATCACAAAATTGTCAGGAGCAGCAAACGTGGGCATAAAGGGGACTCAGGTGCCAGCACTTCTCCACTTCTCCACAATGCAGCAATACTCTGTGTGGGAAGCACGTGAGCGGGCCCTTGGTCAGGCTCGGTCCCAGCCTCCACCTTGTGTGACCCAAGGTGCCGCGAGTTACATGGCAATGGGAAATCCATGGGTCCCCACACAATTCATTCTGTGTAGGTGTCAGATAGCTCAACACCGCAATGGGAAGTCTTTGAATTCCTTGGGCTCGCCTATGGCAGAGTATCACCCCACAAAGGACCTCAGCCCACATTTACACCCTAGTCAGTCAGTGTATTTGTGCCAGACCGGTAAAACAACGCAATGCGAAGTCTTTGTGCACCCACAGCATAGGCGAGCCAAAGGAACCCAAGGAAAGTATTACACATAAAGAAATCACAGCGCCCAAACATGGCAGAGTTTCACCCCACCAAGGACCTCGGCCCACATTTTTGCCCTAGTCAGTCAGTGCATTTGCGCCATACAGGTAAAACACCGCAATGGGAAGTCTTTGTGCACTCACAGCATAAACGAGCCCAAGGAACTCAAGCATAGTATTACACATGAAGAAATCAGAGAGCCCAAACATGGCAGAGTATCACCCTGCTAAGAGCCTCTGCTTACATTTCTGCCCTAGTCAGTCAGTATGTTTGTGCCAGACAGGTTAAACAACGCAATGGGAAGTCTTTGTGCACCACAGCATAGACGAGCCCCTAGAACCCAAGGAAAGTATTACACATAAAGAAATCAGAGCGCCCAAACAAGGCAGTTTCACCCTGCCAAGGACCTTGGCCTCGGCTCACACCCTCAGTAATCGTGGGCAAAAAAGCAGACTCGGATGCTAGTGCAGCCGTGAAGGTCTCATCAATGCAGTAACGCTCCTTTTGTTTGGCCCAAACCAGTGTCTCAGATAACTGTGGTACCACGAGAGAAAATACATGTTGCCCAGTGCTGATCCCCTGACCCCAAGCAAGAGGGGGAGGTGGCATAACAAAGCCAAGAAACCATGACCGAGGTAGAACCCGCAATAGTCTGTGTGGGAAGTATGTGAGCGGGCCCTGGGTCAGGCTCAGTCCCAGCCTCCACCTTGTGTGACACAAGGTGCCGCGAGTTACATAGCAATGGGAAATCAATGTGTCCATAACCTATTCATTCTGTGTAGGTGTCAGATAGCTCAACACCGCAAGGTGAACAAAGATAGTATTACACAGGAAGAAATCAGAGTGCCCAAACATGGCAGAGTTTCACCCCGCCAAGGACCTCGGCCTCGGCCCACATTTCTGCACTAGTCAGTCAGTGTATTTGTGCCAGATAGGTAAAACACCAAGATGAAAAGTCTTTGTGCACCCACAGTATAGGCAGACCCCTGTAACATTTCTGTAGCAAAAGTATAGGCGGACCCCAGTAACGTTTCTGTAGTAAAATTATAGGCGGACCCCAGTAACATTCCTGTAGCAGACGTATAGGCAGACCCCTGTAACATTCCTGTAGCAGAAGTATAGACAGACCCCAGTAACATTTCTGTAGTAAAAGTATAGGCGGACCCCAGTAACATTTCTGTAGTAAAAGTATAGGCGGACCCCAGTAACATTTCTGTAGTAAAAGTATAGGTGGACCTCAGTAACATTCCTGTAGCAGAAGTATAGGCAGACCCCTGTAACATTTCTGTAGCAAGAGTGTAGGCGAACTCCTGAAACATTGGTGTAGCAAAAGTATAGGCGGACCCCAGTAACATTTCTGTAGCAAGAGTATAGGCGAACCCCTGAAACATTGGTGTACCATGAGTGTAGGTGAAGGCCGGAAAAATTAGTTAGATAACAGTATAGACGAGGGCCAGAAAAATTGCTGTACCAAGAGTACAAGAGTACCACTGAAAAGTGAAACCCATAAACATTTTGTAAAGATACAGCTCGCTGTTGCTTAATTTGTAACAGAGCAAGGTGCAGGCTGAGAGGGGGATTGGATCTGTGTGGCAGGCTGGGGCATAGGGGAAGAGGCAGTGGTGTGACACGAAGGCGGTGAATGTCCTTTGTCCCACCTTGTGGGGTGCTTGGCCATCATATGCCTGTGCATTCTGGTGGTGGGGAGGCTGGTAGTGGTGGTTCCCTGGCTGATCTTGGTGCAACACAGGTTGCACACCACTGTTCTTCAGTCGTCCGTACTCTCACTAAAAAGCATCCACACCTTTGAACACCTAGCCCTATGCACGGAGGCTTGTCATGAGGGCGTGCTTTGGGAAAGAGTTGGGGGATTCTTTGCTCTTGCCCTGCCTCTACCCCTGGCCACTCCACTGCCACTTCCAACCTGTCCTGCTGCTGCATTTGCCTCCCCCTCTGAAGCCCTGTCCTCAGTAGGCTTAGCAAGCCAGGTGGGGTCAGTCAATTCATTGTCCAGCTGCTCTTCCTCCGAATCCTCTGTGCGCTCCTCCCTCGGACTGCCCTTACTACTACCTCACTGACAGACAACTGTGTCTTATCATCTTCCTCACCCACAAAAAGCTCTTTAGACAGTTGCCGGAAGTCCCCAGCTTATCACTCGCACTCCGGGAACTTTCCAAAGGTTGGGCATCGGTCACGACAAACTCCTCAGGTGAGAGAGGAACCATTTTTTCCCACTCATGGCAGGGGCCCGAGAACAGTTCCTGGGAGTCTGCCTGCTCGGAATATGTCATTTTCATGGAGTGAGGAGGCTGGGAGGAAGGAGGAGCAGCAGCCAGAGAATTCAAAATTGCAGTCCCTAGGCCGGGAGTAGTGGACTGCGTAGAAGACTGGGTGGTCGATACATTGCTGGACACGTTTTCTGCCATCCACGACAGGACCTGCTCACACTGCTCTGTTTGTAATAAAGGTCTGCCATGCGGACCCGTAAATTGTGATATGAAGCTGGGGACCCCAGAAACTTGCCTCTCTCCTAATCCCGCAGCAGCTGGCTGTGAGTCACCACGACCAGGAACTCGGCCTGTGCCCACACCCTCACCTGGACGTCCGCATCGACCCTTACCCCTACTCCTCATTATGGCGGATTAAGAATAGAACAGGGCCCAAATAAATTAGCCCACTGTACAGCACTGACAACTGCGGCTTAATTCACCGCACACAGAGACTTGTAGATAGCGGAGGCTCTAAGCTGTGACTAGGAAAAAAGTAACCCGCTGTCTTGCGCTGATACCTAGGGGTAATTTACCGCTCACAGAGACTTGTAGATAATAGAGGCTGTATGGAGTGGGAGGAGACTCTAAAGCCTGTGGATAGTGCAGGTAACTGCGGCTATCTCAACCCCACCAAGGAAAGGGTATTGTGAGACGCTCTGCACAGCGGCAGAGCTGAAATACTTTGCAGTGGCCCAGGAAATATTACAGTACTGTTTAGCGGTGAGACCTCTGTCTAATGCACTGCAGACTGAGACCGGTATAACTGAAGTCGCTTGCAGTAGGTTAGGAGATGCTAGAGAGAAGTTTCACGGTGAGAGCTGGTTGTACGGCACTGCAGGCTGAGAACGCTATTACTGAAAGGCTGGGAACAGGCCTAGATGCATAATACAAAAATTGATGTACTACTACTCCCAGCAGGCCACAACTTTAATGCATACGGTCAGATGTAGCCCTAAGAAGGACCGTTGGGGTTCTTGAAGACAGGACCTCTGCTAACACTTTCCCTATATCAGCAGCAGCACTTTCCCTATACTCTGTATAATACACTGCAGACTGAGAATGCTATAGATGTAATAGCCTGCACAGCCCGAGATGGAAAAAAAAAAAAATTGGTGTACAACTGCTCCCAGCCAGCCACAACAGTAATGCACACTATGAAGAGTAGCCCTAAGAAGGGCCGTTGGGGTTCTTGAAGACAGGATCCTACGCTAACTCGGTCCCTGTATAAGCAGCAGGACTTTTCCTAACCTCTGCCAGCATGCATCTGAGGCGAGCCACGGGTGGGACCAGTTTAAGTACTTGGCGGTCACCTGATCTCGCCAGCCACTCACTGCTGGGGGGTGGGATAGGGCTGACACGTCACAGGAGGAAGTGGTAATGCCTTCCTTGGCTAAAAAATGGCGCTAAACATGCAGGGAAGGCAATTGACTCGAGTACCGCGTGGTGTTCGCCTCGAGTAACGAGCATCTCGAGTACCCTAATGCTCGAACGAGCATCAAGCTCGGTTCAGTGTGTTCGCTCATATCTAGTCTTCACTGATTCTCTACCTGCATAAATATTATGTATTGGTGCCACTATATGCCTCACAGTGGTGAATGAGGCACAGAACTACTAGCACTACTGAGATCAGAGCTGTTTAAGTACAGGGCAAATGGTGCACGTGCACCAGGACTCCCGCTATTGGCTAGCTGGGCCAATTACAACCATGTTTGTGTTCCCTGGACATGAGCATGAGTGAAAACCTGGAAAAGACCGAGAGGCGTAAAGGGCAGTCCGACTAATTATTTTTATAAGTTCTTGACAACCAGGTCTTGTATACATTGTGGCACACATGACATCCCCGGCTGTGTGCATCCACAGTCCTGCTGCCTTGCACCCTTCTCTCCATCAATTGGCTGAGCCAATTCATAAATCCCGCCTCAACATCACGATGGCTCTGATTGGTTGTTTGAGTGCTGTTCAGCCAATCAATGCCTCGCCTGATGAACCAATCACAGGCGTTGTATTGGTTCATTAAGTGCTACATTGATTGGCTGAGCAGCACTCGAAGAACCAAACAGAGCCATCACTTCCCAGAGGCAGGATTTTTACGAATCTCGTAACCAGGAAGTGATCATGTATCGGCGACCTAGGACTGCGGGAACTGCGCTGGAGCTCTGGAAAGCAGCAGGAGGGACCTGGACCGAACCTGCTAGGTAATGTATTCTTTTTTATGTAATGCAGCTCTGGTTTATTTTTGGGGTAGGTCTTATATTTTTAGCCTCTCCAAAAATACAGAAAAATTAGGCTAGGGCTTATTTGGGGGGAAAACACTGCAGTTCATAAGATAAGCCAGATGGCAGCCTCCTTGATGATGTGGTGGGCGAGAAAAGAGAGGGGCCGTACCATGTGACCTGGTGTCAGAACCGGGTCAGAACTTAAAACTCCAACCCAGCAGGTATGTGTACGTATTTAGCATCCCTGGACAACCCCTTTAAGTTATATATATAGTACTTTAATATTATTAAAGCAAAAAAAATTGTATGGAGTCACCAGACACACATTTAATTTTAATATTTTTTTTTCCAGAAAAATGAAAACCCTTCCCATCTTGCTTGTTCTCCTGTCTGGATGTCTTGCACTGACAGGTCAGTCTATATGCTATGATAGTCATTGTGTAACCCATAGAGTACTTGGAAAGGGGGTGCAGCCATAATACAGTAACCACAGCAGAGCCACTCTAGTACAGCGATGGTGATCCTGGCGCTATATATCTCCACTTACATCATTCTAGATCCATGTTATAACATTCCTTGCCGTTTTTGGAGATTTCTTTTTGGATGTTGCCGATTTTCTTCTTTGAAATAGGCAGCGTGTTCTCCAGCAGTCAGATCGATCTCGGGAGCCTGTTCTTTGGGGCTGAGGAGGGAGTTGAAGGTCTCGAAGAGTCTTTGGGGTTGTGGGGTAGTGAGGAGACAAGGGAGGTGAAATAAACTTGTTTGGCATGGTGAAGGGGTAGGTTATAAGTTTTAAGCATGAATTTGAAGTGGAGAGAGTCTGCGGGCAGCTTTAATTTTCTCCACAGCCGCTCGGCGCGCCTAGGGCACTGCAAGATGAAGTGTGTTTGGGAGGTGAGCCAAGATTGCCGTGGTCTGCGGTTGATATCTTGGGTCATGGGCGGTGCCGCTTCATCCAGGGCACGGCTGAGGGTGGTGTGGTAGTGTTCGGCTGCCAGGTTAGGGCAGGGGAGGAGAGAGATAGGGGATAGAGAGGACTGAATGGTCTCGGCAAACTGTTTAGTGCGGACAGACTGGAGGTTCCTAGAGGTGCGATGGATAGGAGGGTCGGGGGGGGGGGATGCTAGGGGGCCTGATAGAGAAAGAGAGGAGGTTGTGATCTGAGCGTGGAAAGGGGGGAGTTAGTAATGTGAGAGGCAGAGCAGAGACATAGGAAGATTAAATCGAGAGTGTTGCCATCTCTGTGAGTGGGGGAGTCAGAGATTAGTGATAGGCCGAGGAAGGAGGTAAGCGTTAAAAGCCGAGAGGCAGATGAGGTGCTGGGGTTGTTAGTAGGGATGTTGAAATCGCCGAGGATGAGGGATGGGATTTCACAGGAAAGGAAGTGGGGGAGCCAGGCAGTGAAGTGGTCTAGGAACAGACGGGTGGGACCTGGGGGGCGGTAAATAACTGCGACACGCAGGGGCAGTGGGCGGAAGAGTCCCAGGGTTTGGACTTCGAATCCCTGGAAGGTAAGCGTGGGAGCTGAGGGAATGACCTGGAAGGTACAGTTAAGCGAGAGGATAATGCCTATTCCTCTGCCACGCCAGTCGTCCGATCTGGGGGTGTAGGAGAACTGCAGGCCATCATAGGACTGTGAGGACAATGCAACGGGGGTGAGCAGGTTAAAGTGTTTAGTGGTGAAGAAGTCATGGATAGTTGGGAGTTTGTTGCATTTGGGAGTTCCATAGGGTGCATTTGAATGGAGCAGGAGGGGCATGTTGGTAGAGAGCAGTACGGGTTGGGCCAGGGTTGGGGGATATGTCCCCTGCAGCTAAGAGTAGCAAGGTAATGAGGGTAAGCATTTTTCTTATTTCTCTCCACTTAAAATGTCTCAGTGGCGAGACTTCCACCGATCAGCAAGTTATCACTTATCCTATGGGTAGGGAATAACTTATAATTGTGGTACAAACTCTTTAATTGTGGAGAAGAGAATCCAGGTGGGCTAGTGGGTAATATATGCAATCAATGGTGGTAAGGTTTACTACAAATCTAGATGTGATGGTTATGACATAATGATTGTTATTGTTATTAGTAATTATTATTACTGCAACTTTATTTTCTATCCTTTGGTCTAGGCCAAAATATCCTCCTTTTCCCTAAGGAATCAGTCACTGACCATGTGATTCTGAAGCCAGCTGTGGGACAAGCTTTAAAACAACTTACCGTATGTGTGCGCTCCTATAGTGACCTCCAACGACTACATTCTCTTTTTTCCTTGGCCACGCCTGGAAAATACAACACTTTCCTTTTTAATCTGCAGCCTCCAAAATTATGTAAGGTTTTCATAAATGAGGAAGAATTTATTTTTGAGGTGGATCCTGAGGTTCTAGACTGGAAACAGACTTGTGTTGCTTGGGACTCCGAGACCGGACTGCTCCAACTGTGGATCAATGGCAAGCGTTACCCTAGAAGAGTTACTACAAGCAGATCCCCCATAGTACCTCAGATGAGTGTCATCCTTGGGCAGGACCAGGACACTTTTGCTGGTGGGTTTGAGGCGAGCCAGTGTTTTGTTGGTGAAATGTCTGATGTCAATATGTGGGATTACGTTCTTGACACCGATACCATTTCTAATAGTTATCTTTCTGTATCTGGAAATATCTTTAGCTGGACAAATGGAGCTAAGGAGATCAAAGGGGGCGTCATGGCCTTGGAAAATTAACGCAATTCTATATGATTAACTAATGAAATTGAAAACCTACTGTCATTGTATGCAATATGCTAATTACTATATCTGAAGTATTTGAATTTATTACTAGATGTATGTGGTGGACCCTCCACTGATATCATGTGTATACTTCATCTGGGATTCTTCTATATCAGTGCTTCCCAGCTCCAGTCCTCACAGAAGCCAACAGGTCAGGTTTTCAGGATATCCTATAGAGAGAACCCCTGTAGC
The DNA here is from genome assembly GCF_035609145.1 of Eleutherodactylus coqui. Classification (NCBI taxonomy): domain Eukaryota; kingdom Metazoa; phylum Chordata; class Amphibia; order Anura; family Eleutherodactylidae; genus Eleutherodactylus; species Eleutherodactylus coqui. The sequence continues at coordinate 230,344,331 of NC_089842.1, forward strand.
AATGTCTGAGCACTGACAATAATGATATCACCTGTGCAATACTGAGGAAATCCAGAAAACATGACCTGCTGGGGTCCCTGAGGACTGGAGATGGGAAACACTGGTCTATATACTCATGTTCACAAATTAATAAATGATTGCCTTGCTACAGCAGAACCTTTTTCTATTTTGTCATGAAATAAAACCCCTGTCAGAATCCTCTAGGCGTCATACACAAGAGTCAGCCAATCCATGGGAGCTCCCACCAGGAGGCGACCTGAGACTGCTGCTTCTTCAGGACCTCAGAGGGGCAGCGCTAGGGTTCCTACCCCGCTAGTATTTATGTTTACTAGCCATATTAATGGGCAATAAAAAATCATTTCCACCTGTGAACTGGCCGGCAACAATCCCACAAACCATTCACGCATTTGCTCACAGTTCTGGTCCGGCGGTGCTGGAGGATACTATTACTATTGGGGACAATATGGGGATCATGATTACAGCTGTGGCCACTAACTGAGGCATCATTATTACTGGGGTCACTGTGGGAGTCACTATTAATACTGGGGCCACTATGATATGGGGCATGGGTGTACATATAGGGGGTGCAGAGGGTGTACATATAGGGGGTGCGGTCGCACCTGGGCCGAGGAGCCCATAAAGTCTCTCTTCCCCATATTGCAAACCAATGTTATCAATGACGTGTTATAGTTGGGGGCCCAGTTACAGATTTTGCACTGGGGCCCAGCAGCCTTAAGTTACGCCTCTGGTATGGGGGTCACTACTATTACTGGGACCACTAAAAGATTCACTACTTCTACTGGGGCCATTAAGGGAGTCACTATTACTATTAAGGTCACAAACGTAACCCTTTGGCATCCCCTGATGTAAATACACAGTGCTGTGAGTCAGTACTTAGCCACCAGTGCTATATATCTCCATGCTGCGACCATGGGGGCACTGTGGTTTGGCCTGTGTGATCACATGACAAGGACAACTGTGATTGACCCTTGCAATCGAAAGTGATCAAGGCATCAAAAAGGAGGAGTCTCATGTTATTCCTTCATCTTTAAGAGACCATCATGAGCCTAACAAAGATCCCCAGGACTTTCCTAAAATAATCCTTGTTAGGGCATACATGAGGAATCCCCAAACAGTTGCTTGTATATTGTCCATGCACAAGTAGAGGTGTAACATGAATGTCTTGGTCCCCAATGCAAAAGCTTTAGCAGGGCCCTACGTAATATGTGCCCTTTATAATAATATAGTGTTAGGGCTGGCTAGGGCGGATGGACAGGGACCCTATGCCAACCCTCTCCTGTGTTCCTACCTACTTGCCCCCCTGGGCTGAACCCCAGGTCGACAACTGGGCGACGGTCCCTACCCTACACTAGTGTCAGGGACCCCAGGAAAGAGGGACAGGGAACCCGGCTAGTGGGAACCTAAATGGCAGACAGAGACAACACAGCAACCAAGGGTAGTAACAACAGACCGGGTCAAAACCATAAAGCACATACACAGTACAGAGGGGATAAACCACAGGCAAGTCAAAGTCAAGCAGAAGTCAAAGCACTGAATGTCAGGTCAATGATAGCAGGTGACCAGCTGAACAGAAGCTAAACCAAACACTGGCAAGGAGAAACTGGCTGAGATGGCTTATATATGGAACTCCCCGCCCAGGAGGCGGGGAGAAGTCACATGACCACCAGGGGGAACTCATGAAACCGCCTCCCCCAGGCGGCGCGCACCGAGCCAAGCGCCATGCGGCCGACCAGCAGGCGGGTGCACCCGCACATGATGCACGGCGTGCCGCCGACCGCCACGACCAACCACTAGCGTGGGGGAACCCCGGACAGAGACACCAGCCCGGGCCCCTGCACACCTGGCGGTCCTAACATATAGCAGTGGGGCCTTTGCGCCCCCTCAGACACCAGTGCCAGGAAGTGATTACTACCTCTGCACCCCCTATTGTTACTCCACTGTACAGGCAGTAAAGCATTAAAATACATAGACATGCCAGTGCATTATATCAAAAAATAAAATTGAAAAAGAAACCCCCCCCCCCTTGCAAAACATAAAAAACCCCAAAACATAAAATTTAATTAAATATCAAAACCAACACAAAAATAAAAGAATAAGTACGATTTTTTAGAAAAAAAACTTTTCTTATTACATAAGTCACAAAAATACATATATTATATATTCCCTTAAGGGGGTTGTTGCACTTAAAACTATTTATGTGCTGTCCTTAGAATTAGCTATTGATAGCAGATTGGTGGGTGTACAAAGCCTTGGAACTCTGGTGACCAGCTGTTGCCCCAGAAGCTGACAGCTCTGTACATTGTCTAGTGGCCCAGATTGGTACAGCAGGCTAAGTTCCAATGAAGGGAATGGGACTCAACATGTAAAGGTACCTTTACATGGGGTCATTGTCGCCCGATTAATCTCTGGAAACAACAAAGTTGGGCTATAGTTGTTCCTGGTACATGTGACCACCAGTAGGGCGCTGAGTGAGAAATGTCTCTCTTGTTGGAGTCCATTGGTTTTTAGCGCACCTAAAGCCAAGTGATTATCTCTGAATGACTGCCTGTTTGCATTCAATGGAGGTGGGTGGCCACAAGGGATTCCCAGCGTGTTCCAGCTCCATTGTTGAACAACTACCACTCCTTTGTGGAAGCATAGGAACGATAGTCTATGAGAGCTGTCATGCGTTTATGCACCCTGAGTCTCATGTAAAGTCACCTTAATACCAATCAGTGCCACTGCGCAATGTATGGCGCTGTCTGCTTCTGGCAGCATGACAGCTTGGGCGGTGGACCCCTGCTGATCTGCTTCCGATGACCTATCCTGACAATAGGTCATCAATAGCTAGAAGTGGAACAACTATTGGAGAACTATAGAAAAAAAAGTAAACAAAAATAAACAATGACAGAATAGAATGTTTTGCAGCGTAAAAAGTCTAAATACTAAATCTTATGTAGCAAAAAATATACACAAAAAAACATTGACAGGAACATCAGCATTTTTTTTTTAATTGCTGCATGGGTCCAAGAGATCATGTTTGCTGTGGGGCTCTTTTATCTTCTATGTTTGCCTCTGTTTTTATGACTTTAGTCCATAAATGTAGTCGGTCAAGTATGATCACCTTCAGCTTGGTTCCAACCTTGTGGTTGCATCTTCTTGTAGCAGAACTCTGTGATTTATAGATGAAAAGTAGCCGCCTGTTTGGGAAAGTGTTCTCCTCTATGTGGGTGATAGTTATAAAGGACTGTACTTGATAATGTGGGTAAAATTCTCTAGAAGAGAGATTGAACTTTTCTCTGAGAGTGTGGAATGGAGTAATATCTTTATCATCTAGGAGAAATAAACTCAATACCTCCTGAACCAATAGACAAGATATGTAAGTATCTCCAGCGGTAGTTTGAGAGATTTTCTTCCTGGAGTGTGCTTAAACTTGTGGACTCTAGCATGGGAGGCGACTAGAGATGAGCGAACGTACTCATCCGAGCTTGATGCTCGCTCGAGTATTAGGGTACTCGAGATGCTCGTTACTCGAAACACCACGCGGTACTCGATTCAATTCCATTTCCTTCCCTGCATGTTTTGCGCCATTTTCTGGCCAATAGACATGCAGGAAAGGCATTACCACTTCCTCCTGTGATGTTCCAGCCCTATCCCACCCCCCTGCAGTGAGTGGCTGGTGAGATCAAGTGACCGCTGAGTATATTAAGCAGTCCCGCCTGCTGCTCGCCTCAGACACACGCTGGCAGAGATTAGGGAGGGTGCTGCTGGTGCTATAGTTAGAGTGTTGGCATCTTCAAGAACCCCAACGGTCCTTCTTAGGGCCACATCTTACCATGTGCATTACTGTTGTGGCTGGTGGGAGCAGTTGTGCACAAATTTTTTATTTTCATCTTGCGCTATGCAGACTATTGCGTTGTCAATCTGCAGCCAATTATACAGAGTATAGGGGCAGTAGTGGTCAGGTAGGGACAGTGGTAGTGTAGAATCCTGTCAACAAGTACCCCAAAAAAGCTCCTCCTTAGGGCTACCTGTGAGCGTGTGCATTACTGTTGTAGTGGCTCGCTATTAGCCAGCTAGGCCTTTCTGCAGCCCAGCGTATATTTTTTCGGCCTACAGTGTGCGTTACATAACCGCTGTGATCCACCAAGTGCAGGCCAATAATTGCCTAATTTTTTACACCGCTCTGTGGTTCGCGTCAACTTCACGCACAGCGTACGGCCACAGCCGCTGATAGAGGGAAAGACATATACACGCTATCTAGGCTGTTTGCTTTTTCAAAGAAATTTGAAAAAAAGTTCCTTCTTAGGGCTACCTGTGACCGTGTGCATTTTACTGCGTGGCCTCTGGGAGTTGTAGTGGCTCACTATTACCCAGCTAGGCCTTTTTGCAGCCTAGTGTATAATTTTTTACGGACTGCAGTGTGCGTAACATAACCGCTGTCAGCCTCCAACTGCGGGCCAATAATTGCATAATTATTCAGACCGCCCTGTGTCTGCTCTATTGGTAATACATCATGCTGAGGGGTAGGGGTAGGCCAAGAGGACGTGGCTGTGGACGCGGGCGAGCGTCCAAGTGAGGGTGTGGGCACAGGCCGAGTTCCTGGTCCAGGTGAATCACAGCCGGCTGATGCGGGATTGGGAGAGAGGCAAGTTTCTGGGGTCCCCAGCTTCATATCACAATTTTTGGGTCTACGTGGTAGACCTTTATTACAAAATGAGCAGTGTGAGCAGGTCCTGTCGTGGGTGGCAGAAAATGCATCCAGCAATGTATAGACCACCCAGTCTTCTACGCTGTCCACTGCTGCAACTCTGAATCCTCTCGCTGCTGCTCCTCCTTCCTCCCAGCCTCCTCACTCCATGAAAATGACATATTCTGATAAGCAGACAGACTCCCAGGAACTGTTCTCGGGCCCCTGCCTTGATTGGTAAAAAATGGTTCCTCTCCCACCTGAGGAGTTTGTCATGATCGATGCCCAACCTTTGGAATATTCCCGGGGTCCGGGTGATGAGGCTGGGGACTTCCGGCAACTGTCTCAAGAGCTTTCAGTGGGTGAGGAGGACGATGACGATGAGACACAGTTGTCTATCTGTGAGGTAGTAGTAAGGGCAGTAAGTCCGAGGGAGGAGCGCACAGAGGATTCGGAGGAAGAGCCGCTGGACGATGAGGTGACTGACCCCACCTGGTTCGCTAAGCCAACAGAGGAGAGGTCTTCAGAGGGGGAGGCAAGCGCAGCAGCAGGACAAGTTGGAAGAGGCAGTGGGGTGGCCAGGGGTAGAGGCAGGGCTAGAGCGAAGACTCCCCCCAACTGTTTCCCAAAGCAATCCCTCGCGCCAAGCCCCCCTGCAGAGGCCTAGGTCTTCAAAGGTATGGATGTTTTTCAGTGAGAGCGCGGACGACCGACAAACAGTGGTGTGCAACCTGTGTCGCGCCAAGATCAGCTGGGGAGCCACCAGTACCAGCCTTACCACCACCAGCATGCGCAGGCATATGATGGCCAAGCACCGCAAGAGGTGGGACGAAGGCCGTTCACCGCCTCCAGGTCGCACCACTGCCTCTCCCCCTGTGCCCCAACCTGCCACTCAGATCCAACCCCCCTCTCAGGACACAGGCACGAGCGCCTCCCGACCTGCACCCACACCCTCACCTCCGCTGTCCTCGGCCCCATCCAGCAATGTCTCTCAGCGCAGCGTCCAGCTGTCGCTAGGGCAAGCATTGGAGCACAAGCGCAAATACGCCGCCACGCACCCGCATGCTCAAGCATTAAACGTGCACATTGCCAAATTGATCAGCCTGGAGATGCTGCCGTACAGGCTTGTGGAAACGGAGGCTTCCAAAAACATGATGGCGCTACTCGGTCCCCAGTCGCCACTATTTTTCCTGGTGTGCCGTCCCAGCCCTACACCAGCACGTCTCCCGCAACATCAATCGTGCCCTCACCAACGCGGTTACTGGGAAGCTCCACTTAACCACGGATACGTGGACAAGTACTGGCGGCCAGGGCCACTATGTCTCCCTGACGGCACATTGGGTGAATTTGGTGGATGTTGGGACCGAGGCAGAGCCTGGGACCGCACACGTCCTACCCACACCCAGAATAACGGATCCTTTCTCGGTTCTGGTATCTGCGGCGGTCTGTGCCACCTCCTAAAAACCCTCCCCCTCCTCCAACAATGAAAACATTCTTGGCAAATGCTTTCGCTTTGGTCTGTCTTGTGCCGGTCCAAGAATTTCACCTCTAGCGGCACAATACAAATGCCCCCTCTTAATCATGGCCTCAGTTCCAAAAACCAACAAAATAGAACCGGGGGCCTATTCCATTATTCCTAGCTGAAGCATTCAGCTGACCCCCGGTATAAGGAGAACCTTTGGACTCTCATTTCCGAAGAGGAAAGGGGTTCGAGAGTGATGCAATACCACAGGGCCCTGGTGAACAAACTGATGGTAAACTTCCCATCTGACAGTGCCAGCGGCAGAAGGCGCAGTTCCGAGGGCCAAGTAGCAGGGGAGGCACAGAGATCAGGCAGCATGTTCAGTGCAGGCAGGGGAACACTCTCCAAGGCCTTTGCCAGCTTTATGGCTCCCCAGCAAGACTGCATCACCACTCCCCAGCCAAGGCTGAGTCCGAGGGAGCACTGTAAAAAGATGGTGAGGGAGTACGTAGCCAATCATACCACCGTCCTCCGTGATGCCTCAACTCCATACAACTATTGGGTGTCAAAGCTGGACACGTGGCATGAACTTGCGCTGTATGCCCTGGAGGTGCTGGCTTGCCCTGCCGCTAGCGTCTTGTCAGAGAGGGTGTTTAGTGCAGCTGGGGGAATCATCACGGACAACCGTACCCGCCTGTCATCTGCCAGTGCCAACATGCTTACACTCATAAAGATGAACAAAGCCTGGATTTTCCCGACTTCTCTTCTCCACCGGCAGAGAGCAGTGAAACCTAAAGATTCTTTTTGCTGCAACTGCACATAAAAGCACTCTTCTGTATCACCAGCAAAACGGTGCATTTATCTTTGTCAATCTGTCTCTGACATTAGTCCTCCTCCTGCTACTCCTCCTCCAGAAACAACATGTCATCGTGCTGAACGGCCAATTTTTCTGCGGCCCAAAAGGCTCATCTACATCTACCAATGTTTTTACAATTTTTCTAAGTTTCAAAAGTATTGAGACTGTTACATGAACCAATTTTTTTCAACAGGGCTGCCTTCAGGCTCTGTTACAAATTAAGCAACAGTGAGCTGTATCTATAAAAAAAAATGTTTATGGGTTTCACCTGCCCTCTCGGTTGATACATTTTTCAGAGGTACACTTGTACTCTTGATACACTAATATTCCGGGCCCACGCCTTCACTCTTATCCAACTAATTTTTCCGGCCTTTGCCTACGCTCATGGTATCCCAATGTTTCAGAGGTTGACCTATACTATTACTGCAAAAATTTTACTGGGGTGTGCCTGCCTGCCTATACTTCTGCTATGAGAAAGTTACAGGGGTCTGCCTATACTGCTGCTACATAACTGTTACTGGGGTCTGCCTATACTTCTGCCACATAAATGTTACAGGGGTCTGCCTATACTGCTGCTGCATAACTGTTACTGGGGTCTGCCTATACTTCTGCTACAGAAATGTTACTGGGATCTGTCTATAGTGTTACTACAGAAATGTTACAGGGGTCTGCCTATACTGCTGCCACGTAAATGTTACAAGGGTCTGCCTATACTGCTGCTACATAAATGTTACAGGGGTCTGCCTATACTGTTACTACAGATATGTTACTCGGCTCTGTCTATACTGTTACTACAGAAATGTTACTGGGGTCTGTCTATACTGTTACTACTAAAAAGTTACAAACACTGGGCTCTGCCTATACTGCTGCTACTGAAATGTTACAGGGGTCTGCATATTCTGCTGCTACACAAATGTTACTAGGGGGTCTGCGTATACTTCTGCTACTAAAATGTTACTGGGGTCTGTCTATATTGTTACTACAGAAATGTTACTGGGGTCTCCCTAGACTTCTGTAAAATAACTGTTACTGGGGTCAGCTTATACCTTTGCTACAGGAATATTACAGGGGTCTGTGTATACTATGGGTGCACTAAGTCTTCCCATCGCGGTGTTCTACCTATCTGGCCCGAAAAAAAACCCAGACTGACTAGGGCATGGAGTGTGGGCCGCAGCCATCATGTATTCCCTCTCACGTAACCTCAGCTATCCGGGGCACTGCAATGGGATTTCTTTCTGTACCGTCTGTGGGTTCCTGGGAGCCACCCATGCTGCGGGTGCACACAGACTTGCCATAGCGGAGTTGTACCTGTCTGTCCCCAAAACACTGACAGACTTGGGTAGGGTGCAGAGTGCAGATGGTTTACCCCTTGCGTTGTCGATGAGGTATCCGACACCCAAACAGAATGAGTAGTGTGTGGACGCATGGAGTCCCCATTGCTATGTCACTCGCAGCACCTTGGGCCACACAAGGTGTTTGCTGGGACAAAGGCTGACCCAGGGCCCACTCACATACTTCCCACACAGAGTATTGTTGCATTGTGGAGATGTGTAGAAGTGCCGGGCTGGCAGCAGACTCCCCTTTATGCCCACGTTTGCAGCTCCTGACGGAGGGGGCAAAGGATTGGAATGAAGATGGAACATCAATCTATTATTAATTCTCAACAGCATTGTGGGCTATCGCCCCCCCTCCTTTCAAAGAGGGTCGCTGCCTGGCCCTGCCAACCCTCTGCAGTGTGTGCCTGCGGTTCCTCCTCATGGCAGACGCACTTATAAATAGACATGAGGGTGGTGTGGCTATGAGGCCAGCGTGTGGCATGAGGGCAGTTGAAGGCTGCACAGGGACACTTTGGTGTGTGCTGTGGACCCAGGGTCATGTGGGTGGTTGGGCAGCATGTAACCCCGGAGAAGAGGCAGCGGTGTGTCCCGTAGGCAGTGCTTGTGCTTGGTTGGAGGTAGTGTGGTGGTTAGCTAAGGTGTGCCTTGCTAATGAGGGTTTGTCCGAAGTAAAAATTGTTAGGGGGGGCACTCTTGCCACTATTGTGGCTTAATAGTGGGACCTGGGAACCTGAGATGCAGCCCAGCATGTAGCCCCTCGCCTGCCATATCCGTACCTGTGTCGTTTCCATCACTTTCGTAGGTTTTTGAAGATTTGCACAAATGAAAACCTTAGCGAGCATCGGTGATATAGAAAAATGCTCGAGTCGCCCATTGACTTCAATGGGGTTCGTTACTCAAAATAAACTCTCGACCGCAGAAAGCTCGACTCGAGCAATTTGGTGCTCGCTCATCTCTAGAAAATATAACTCAGCAAACCGCATAGTGTCGCCTGGTGGTCTATGCAGTGAAATGTAGCGCACCATAGCACTGCTACCTCTGTATATACATATATGATGTGGCAAATAGGAATTAATATTTGGTTGGGTTGTTTACAGGTTGTTTCAAGATGTGATGTGCTCTCTACAGCCAAGGGTCTTTGCTCAGTTTGCAGCGTAGAGCTTTTCCTTCTTTTTCTTGGCAACTCTTTTGTTCTTTGATTGTGAGCTATTTTTCTCTTTAAAATGTTGTCCCTGGCCTGTAGATCTTTAAAAAGAGTATCTGCCTGTGTGATAAAAAGGGTATCTGCCTGTGTGATAAAAAGGGTATCTGCCTGTAGATCTTTAAAAAGGGTATCTGCCTGTGTGATAAAAAGGGTAATTGCCTGTGTGATAAAAAGGGTATCTGCCTGTGTAATAAAAAGGGTATCTACCTGTGTGATAAAAAGGGTATCTGCCTGTGTGATAAAAAGGGTGTGAAGGGTTAATTCTAGATTTTCCCCTGTCTCAAATTAAATAAGAAAAATACATTTAATTTCTCTTCCAACTTACTTTATCTGTCTTCTTCTCACTATATGACTCTGAATCTTGTCTTATCAGTGCTTTCCCAATGCATCCTGTTCTCTGTACATGTTCTGGGAACCTTATCCTAGGACATTTTTGCTTTGATACAGTTGTTACAGAGTGTTGATATATTGTTTATGTAGGAGACGTCTTTGAAAGAAGCATTATTAATTATAAAATTCCAGATGTCCAGCAGCTTCGGACATGCGCAGTGATTAGATCTTACGCAAGCATTTTCTGTTTCTATAAAGTTCTGTACTTTGCCAATAAACTCACTTCTTCTTTGGCTAACCGCATACCGTGTGGTCATCCATCTAAGTCGTCAATGAGTACTCATATCTAAGACTAATTTGGACCCAGGCAACATTAGCATTTGGTCTCCCTTGAAAAGACCCCCTACAAGGGTATCTGCCTGTGTGATAAAAAGGGCATCTACCTGTGTGATAAAAAGGGTATCTGCCTGTAGATCTTTAAAAAGGGTATCTGCTTGTGTGATAAAAAGGGTATCACACACACTTGTGTTTTTTTTTTTAATTTAAACGCTGTGTTTTTTAACATGAATGTCAATAGGACTTTCTAATGTTAAAACCACATTACACAAAGCATAAATATGCGATGCGTTTTTAACATTCGCAGTAAAAAAGAAATATGCAAGTGTGTGGCAGCCCTCAGAGTAATGGAACTTTGCAGCCTTCTTTGCCTTTCCTCATAAGGCTGAACAACCCAAGGCACAAACCCAATTACATACATCGTTACATTTACGTCCTGGAGCGTCGGGGTATGTATGCGGGGCGACCTCTCTGCATACAGCGCGGGCGTCAGCTGTTTACTACAGCTGACACCCATGGGCAATAGCCGTGATCGGCCGTTCTGCCCATCGCGGCTAATAACCCTTTAAATTCCGCTATCAATTCTGACAGCGGCATTTAAACCCCCTGATCACTGTTCAGGGGTCCCGTACGGCCCCCACGCGGTGAGATCGGGGGAGCCGTGCAGGTGTCATGGCTGCCAGGGGCCTTCTGAAAGGCTCCAGGGCTGCCTTGAGAGACTGCCTATCAAGCCATCCCCGTGGGGTGGCTTGATAGGCTGCCTGTCAGAATGCAGTATGACGTAATGCTATAGCATTACGTCATACTGCCGCAGCGATCAATGCATCGGATGTTGTAGTCCCCCAGGGGGACTTAAAAGAAAAGTGAAAAAGAAGAGCAATAAAGTTTTTTTAATTGTAAAAAAAAAAAGTAATAAGTTTAAATCACCCCCCTTTTGCATATCTATTATTAAAAAATCTAAATAATAAAATAAAAAAATGTATTTGGTATCGCCGCGTCCGTAAAAGTCCGCTCTATCAAAGTAGTGCATTATTTTTCCCGCACGGTGAACATCGTCCGAAAAAAAAATAAAGAACGCCAGAAATGCACTTTTTCAGTCACCCTGTCTCCCAGAAAAAACGCAATAAAAAGCTGTATGTATTCCATATTAGCACTAACGGAAACTATAGGACATCCCACAAAAAATGAGCCCTCGCTGAACTACGTCGACGGAAAAATAAAAAAAATTATCGCGCGCGCAAATGACCGCAGAAAATAATAGAAAAAAATTAAATGTCTTTGAAAAAAAAAAAGAGTAGTACAGTAAAAAAAAAACTATAGAAGTTTGGTATCGTAGTATTTGTACGGACCCATAAAATAAAGTTATCATGTCGCTTTTGTTGCAGTTTGTGCACCATAGAAACAAGACGCACTGAAAGATGGCGGAATGTTTTGTTTTTTTTTCATTTTACTCCACTTGGAATTTTTAAAAAGTTTTTCAGTACATTATATGGTAAATAGCACCATTGAAAAATACAACTCGTCCCGCCAAAAACAAGCCCTCATACAGCGACGTCGATGGATAAATAAAGGAGTTATGATTTTTTTAAGGGGGGGAGAAAAAACGAAAATGGGGAAAAAAAGGGCCGCGTCATGAAGGGGTTAATCTACCCACAGCCCCCATTTTTTTTTTTTTTTCCCCCATTCTCACTTTGCAACAATTATAACTTCTGTATTTCATTGGTGATGTAGCCACATGGGAGCTGTATATTTTTTCAGAATGACTTGTATATTTCAATGGTACCATTTAAAGTTTTTAAAAACTTTATAGAATTTCGTGGAAAAAGCAGCAATTATTTATAAAAATAACCAAACTGTCTTGGCAAAAAATATATTTATGGCCAAATTCTTTATATTCCCCTGATGAAGCTGCGGTAGTTTTTGGTAGGGTGATCTTTTGTTTGTATCTGTCTCATGTTAGGGTATACATGTTTTTGTTCTTGCCAATCCCCTACTTCTACATATGGTTACTTTTATTTATCTAGCCATTGCAGATCATCTCCTTCCCCAAACAGCTGCTTATGCCAGAATCACAAACCATCTCAGTTAGAGGCAAAATACTGGTTTTAGCCAAAAAGTTATTACTAGTTGGCTTTAAATGATGGTTCTTTTTAGAATAATTTGTCAATCTTCCATAAGTGGATGGAATGTCAGGGTGCCAGTGGCATGGGGCCATTGTTGCATCGATGGACATTGGCAGGGCTTTATCTTTATAACAATATATAGCATTTTCCTTCAGCAATTGTTCTCTGTAGTCTTTCACCATCTTGCCTAGTAATTAATGGCCCATGATGATGATAAATCACACTTCCTCCTTTAAATGTATTGGCCTCCTATTTAGACTATAGAAGGCCCCTTGCAGTCTTGGTTCCTCACTAAGGCTGCCTTCACACTGGGGTGAAAATCGTTGGTTGTGCATTGTGAGATGCACAAATATGAACCCTATTCTTTTTTAATGGGTTTATAGACGTTAGCACTGTGCTGCTATGCCGCAAACAAATGGAAGCATGTCCTATCTAGCTGCAAAATCTCGCTACACAGCCCTGTTTTCAAGGGGGCCAGCAGCAGCGCTAGGCCCATTTAAAGCAATGGGAGAACTTTGTAATCCTCTTATACAGCTGTGCCAGCCGTGCTGGGGGATTCCCTTCATCCCCACAGTAATGTGAGGCAGTTTTCACATGAAAACTCCACGCATCGACAAGGCTTTCACATGGTGGGGAGTGCGATATAAGAATGATATTCACGGCCCAATATCATGCTCATCCGTGTTAAGGCTGCCTAAGGACTAATTAGAAATCTTTTGTTTGGTGGGAAGTTCTGGGGGATTGAGGTTTCCACTTACCTGTAAGTTCTTTTGGCTTTGGGACATTGACAGTCCACATTTTTCCTTGCGTGTAGCTCTTGATTTGCTTTGCAGACGGCACATTATATCTAAAATGCCCCGGAAAAGGAAAGACATATCAATCAGTGGTTTGGCCTAATACTTTGAAGAAGCATTGGAATCCTGTGTTCAAATTTGACCAAGAACTAAAACAGAAGTTTAATCACTGCTTAGTGTCTTAAAGGGGTTGTCCCAATTTGTGTGCTAAAAGGTGAACTGGAATCCAGAATGTATAGTGTGATCCTATTACCAAAGCCTAATAATAACCATATATTGCTGTTTAACCCCTTTCCTCCCCATGACGTACTTCACGCAAAATGACGTACGCTTACGTCATAGGGATAGCGCAAGATCATGACAGATCTCGCGCTATCTGGCAGCGGGAGCCGGCTGTCACTGATAGCCGGCCTCCCGCTGCAACAGCAGGGGTGCATCGGAGGGAAACAAATGGTGTAAAAAAATCTAAATAATGTACAAGAATTAAAAATGTAAAAAAAAAACAACCTTTTCTTATGCTTTTTCTCATATAAGCATAAAAAAATGTAAAAAAAATAATAAAGAAACACATTCAGTATCATCGTGTCCGTAAAGACCCGTACAATAAATCAAACACACTTTTTATCCTGCACGGATATGTACAGGATACGTAGTCTATGTACCCAGTGGCACCAATAAAAACTACAGTTCGCCACCCAAAAAACAAGCTCTTATACGTCCGCATCGATGGAAAAACAAAAAGTTATGGCTTTTGAAGAATGGAGATGAGAATCCACCAAAAATTGTTTGGTCTTCAACGCCAAAATAGGCCGTGTCCTAAAAGACAAAGTCTGTTTGAATGAGATTTTCTAGAATTTGTAAAGGTAAGAGTGCTGGTGTAATAGTGAGCTGACCACCAGCTGGCCACCAGGACTGGTGATTTAGTAATAGAATCATGCTGTCCGGTTGCTGAACACTTGATACTTTAGAGTCTGACGCTCATTTTACAGTCGATCAAACAGACTGTTAAATACTGGATCGTACCGTAAAGATAGGTTGCTGAATGTTCTATGATATGGGGAATTCACAGGCAAAGGGTGGAGGATGGAAAACAGCAATTTAAGGAAAGAAGGTAAAAAAAACATCAAAGGTTAAGAGAATGTTAAAGAGTTGGAATGGGGTCTGAATGTGACAGATGGGAACGTTTTCATATTGAATAAAGAGGGCGGCTTGGTAATAATGGATTCACAAGTATGATGACTAAATGGAAGAAGGTGTCTGAAGTAATGAAAGGCAGATACAAGGAGAATGTGTGTGGAATCATTATAAAGTCTGAATGTTATAATGGAATGTCCACGCAACTTATGAGTAAACACTCACTGTCGCCCTCATCCACTCTCTGCCCGATTATTGTAACTGGCTGCTCATCGGCCTCCCCTGCACCAGACTCTCTCCCGTACAATCCATCCTGAATGCGGCAGCCAGGCTCATCTTCCTGTCCAGCTACTACTCAGACGCCTCTGCCCTGTGCCGGTCACTGCACTGGCTGCCCGTCAGATACAGAATTCAATTCAAACTCACTAGCTTCATCTATAAAGCTCTCCACAGCACCACACCGCCCTACATTGCCTCCCACATCTCAATCCATCACCCAGCCCACGCCCTCCGCTCCGCTAACTAGATCAAATTAAGCGCCCCTTTAACTCTAACCTCTCATTCCCGCCTCTAAGACTTCTCGAGAGCAGCACCAGTCCTTTGGAACGCTCTACAGAAACTATCTGGGCAATCCCCAACACACAACTTCAGGCGTGTCCTAAAAACGCACCTCTTCAGGGAGGCATACCACATCCCCTAAACCAAACCTCTCTCTATACTCCGCCTGATAACATGCTCCCCGTCCTACTGACTGCAATCCCTGCTAGCCGCCATTAACCGCCCCCTGCAGTCGTACATATTCAGCCACTAGCTGGTCCGCCCATTTTCTGTGTATAGCACCCCTCACTCTCCACCTCACCATACCGCGCACATCTCCAGCCCCTTTACCTTCTGTATAATGCCACTATTTGTAATATGTAGACTTGTTGCAGCACAACCCAGTTTTTTGTATCTGTCATGCATTACATTAGGTTTTGGGGTCCTTCAAGGTCATAGACATTAAAATCAAGTGAACTGAAACCAAGAATTTCACCCAAAAATTGGCCAGGAAGTGATTACAGACTTTTATCATCCACAAAGGAGTCGACTAGAGAGACTGTTCACCATTCCCCCAGTTTTATTAAACATGTGTGGCTAGAACTAATGGATCTAGTGGTTCATGCACTAATCTGCTCCGTAGCTGCCAGTGTATTAGTGCACATGCCCATGTGTTTTTGCCCTTGCCATCCAGATCCCTATGAGAAACTGCACATACCTGGACACCTGAGAGTTCTTTTTGAAACACAATGATACCCCACCCTGGGGTTTCTGTACATACTTTAGATAGCATTGGGATGCCATATCCATCTTGGCATCTTTTTAACAGCAGTTCAATTACCAGATGTTACATATCTTGTAAGATGTTTGGTGGCATTAAACTAGGCTCTAATTGTGCCCATTGAGGCTCGGTTTTCCTCCAGCTGCATTATAAACTGCTTCAACTTTTGGTTAACATTACTAAATTCTCCTGAAGTTTTCTCGAGGTCCATAAAATAGAGGAAACGGCCAATATAGTCAACCTACAATAGAAGACAGGGACACATACCAAACGTTAAATGACGTCGATTACCACTAAATACAGTCTGCATTCTGTTCAAGGCTCTGCTCCAAACATCCTTTCCCTGTGTTTTCCCTAGTGAGCATGCTCCTGAGGTATACACACAATATATCCATAGAGGACCATTTGCCTGAGCATCCTTTTGGTGGATATCGGTATACCTAGATGTTTAACCCCTTAGTGACGAAGCCTGTTTGCGCCTTAGTGACGGAGCCAAATTTGGAAAATCTGACGTGTCACTTAACATAGCATAACTCCGTAAAGGCTTTACATATCCCAGAGATTCTGACATTGATTTTTCGTCACATGTTGTACTTCATATAGGTGGAAAAAATAGACTGATAGCATTTATGAATATTGATTAAAAGTGCCAATATTGGGAAAATTTTGAAAAAATTGTCATTTTCTTCACATTTTCAACTGTAATTACGCAAATATGTGCAAACCTACTGTACAAATTTTTGCTAAGGTATATATTTCCATTAGTTTACTTTATTCTGGGTGCACATTTGAAAACCTTGCTTGTTTTTTTAACCATTTAGGAGACGTACAAATTTAACATTATTTTTCAGCATTTTGAGGAACACTTTGTTTTCCTGCACCAAGCCAAGTTCGGAAAGGCTCATGAGTGTCAGAATAATAGATACCCCCCCAAATGACCCCATTTTAAAAACTACACCCCTTAATGTATTCACTGAGGGGTGTCATGAGTATTTTGACCCCACAGCTTTTTTTTTAAGGAATTAATTCAATTTAGAGGAGAAAAAGTGAAATTTCATATTTTTGCAAATATGTCATTTTAAAGACATTTTTTTCCCTGTAGTTTACATGATTTACACCCCAAAATGGATCCCCCTGTTTGTCCTGTGTTCAGAAATATACCCATTGGGGCCCTAATCTTATATCTGAGTGCATAACGGGGCCCAAAATGAAAGGAGTAATCGGTGGCTTTCAGAACATAGTCCTTTTAGGCCCCATTGCCCACTTGTAGAGTTCTTGAGCGGCCAAAACCATAGAAAACCCCCACAAATGACCGCATTTTGAAAACTAGACCCCTTAACGAATTTATCTGGCGATGTACTGCGTATTTTGATCCCACAGTTTTTGAATGAATTCAAGCAAAGCAAAAGGAAAAAAATGGGATTTTCATTTTTTTGGCAATTCTGTCATTTTAAAAACAGCTTTTTTTGTACAGCACACACATGAATGAAGACTTGCACCCCAAATTGGATACCCGTGTTTGTGCTGTTTTCAGAAACATACCCATTGTGGCCCTAATATTATGTCTGCATGCACAACGGGCCCAAAATGAAAGGAGTAGTCGGTGGCTTTTAGAACATAAATTTTGCTTGAAGGCCTTTTATGCCCCATTGCCCACTTGTAGAGCTCTTGAGCGGCCAAAACTATAGAGAACCCCCACAAATGACCACATTTTGAAAACTAGACCCCTTAACGCATTCATCTAGGGGTGTAATGTGTATTTTAACCCTACAATTTTTGAATAGATCTAAGCAAAGCAGTAGTTTTTGGGGCAATTGCGTCAATTTAAAAACAGTTTTTTTTGTACAGCACACATATAAATGAAGACTTTTACCCCAAAATGGATACCCCTGTTTGTCCCGTGTTCAGAAACATACCCACTGTGGCCCTAATAGACTTACAGGACACATGACTAGGCCTACAATGAAAGGAATACCCGTTGGATTTCAGGGTACAACTGAATAAATTCCAGGCCCCATTGCCCACTTGTAGAGCCATTTAGCATCCAAAACGATAAGTAACCCCCTCAAATGACCCCATTTTGAAAATTAGACCCCTTACCAAATTCATCTAGGGGTGTACTGCATATTTTGACCCCACAGTATTTGAATAAATCTAAGCAAAGCAGAAGGAAAAAGTTACGATTTTCAATTTTTTTAATTTTAAAAACTGTTTTTTTGTACAGCGTACATAGGAATGAAGATGTTCACCCCAAAGTGGATCCCCCCATTTATCCCGTGTTCAAAAACATTCCCGTTGTGGCCCTAATCTATTTATAGGACCCATGACTAGGCCTGTAATGCAGGGAACACCCGTTGGATTGCAGGGCACAACTGAATAAATTCCAGGCCCCATTGCTCATTTTTATGGAATAAAAATTGACTCCCTAAAAATATCCCCCCCCCCCCCACACACACACACTCCGCGCCCTTTTCGGCTTTCCCCAAATCTTAGATAAAAGTAATAATGGGAAATCTGTGGTATTTCCGAAGACAGGGGTAATTACAGAGGCTGGTTGGGTTGGGCACATGGGGCCATAAAACCGGGTATCCCGCCTCCTCTCATGCTTTTTGGGGGTATTTCTTGACCTCAGTGGCGGGTATGGGGTGTAAAAAGTGGCGTCTGTGAGTCTCTGTAAGCTTGATGAGGTGCGACGGTCTCACATAGAAGGCGCTCAACAAGCTGCTCTTGGAACTGCATGAAGGTGAGCACTCCCGGGGCTTCTTGTAAATTACTTATTACACGTAGCGGTCTGAATAACGCCGGGCTCACGCAGCCGTAGGCGGAATCCGCTTGCGGAGGCCCGCAGCAGATCCCGGCTGTGAGCCCAGCTGTGACCCTGCGTACGGCCGCGTAATGTACTGCGCATAACTGCCTACTCACACAGGCGGTCATTCGCAGTACACTTTTTTTTTTGTTTGTATTTCCCGCACCGTCGTTTAGCGATGACGCGGGTACCCGCAGCCCGTACACAATGTAGTAGCGTATGGGCTGCGGGTATTCCATGACCATGAAGCACAATGGGCTCTACGTTGCGGATATCCCCCATAAAATAGAACCTGCTGCGTTCTCTTTTCTGTGAGTGGATTACGCAATTCCAACCACTAATGTGAGCGGAATTGTGTAATCCAATGCGATTGATCTGCGTATTACCGCGGATCAGACACATGAGGAATCTGTAATTCCTATCCGGTCATGTGAGACCGACCGGTCATGTTAGATCGCTACTTTTTTATTACGTGACCGGGGACCGCTCAAAGAGGCCACCCGTCACTGCTCCAGGCTCTCGGCAACTGTTGGCCGCTGAGAGCAAGGAGATTTTAAATTTCCTGGGCTCCCCGACTCCTGCGCATGTGTCCGGCATTTTGCCGGCGGTCGCATGCGCAGAATCCGGGTAAGTTCACGGAGGAGGATCATGTCGGGGTTCAAATACGGAGGCCTCCGGTAAAAAGTTTCATCTCCTCTCACCGATCGCATCGGTGAGGGGAGATGAAACTTCAATTTTTTAAAAAACTTTTACGTGATCGCCATTATCCATTGTATAACGGCGAACACGTGATCAGGAACCGCCCTCCCCCCCCCCCCCCCCCCGTGAAATCTCCAGGCTCTCGGCTAAGTTTTGTAGCCAGGAGCAGGGAGAATTTCAATTATCCTGGCAATCCACAGCTTTTGCGCATGCGTCCGCCATTTTGGCGATGCGCGTGTGCGCAGAAGCTGGGGTAAGGTCCGCAGATAAATCCGGGATCCTTATGTACGTACTTTCATCCTCCCTCACGGATATGATTCGTGAGGGGAGATGAAACGTAAGCTTTTTAAACTTTTCAAAAAACTTTTAAAAACTTTTTTCTTAAACTTTACATTATCACTGTCATCCATTGGATAACAGTGATCATGTCCCCGGTGAAATCTCTCTGCTCCTGGCTACACATGGCAGCCAGGAGCAGAGGGATTTTGAATTTCTCGGGGCTCGAGCCCCTCTGTGCACGTGCCCGATGTCAATCATTGGGCACGCATGCGCAGAGGGGGACTTCACATCCCGGAACACCGGGGACATCGGCGGACCTGAGGTGAGTATTTTCACCTCCCCTCATGGATCGGATCCATGAGGGGAGGTGAAACTTGTACTTTTTAAAAAACTTTTAAAAACTTTTTCATGATCGCCGCTATCCATTGGATAACGGCAATCACAGGGCCGGGGACCGATCGCCGCAGTCCCCAGTAACATTTCTTGGTTCCCGGCTACCTTCAGAAGCCGGGAGCCAGGAGATTTTGAATTTGCCGGGGGCTCCCGGGCTTCTGCGTATGCGCGTGATATCATTGTCTGGCACACATGCGCAGAAGAGCGGCGGCGGGTCCGGGAGGACTCTGTCACCGCAGAAGACCCCGGAGAAGGCGGGTGAGTAATTTCAGCTGGCCTGATGGATCCAATCCATCAGGGCAGCTGAATCTTTAACTTTTTTAAAACTTTTTTTCACTTTATTGCGATCGGCACTATCCATTGGATAGCGCCGATCGCAATGCCGAAATCTAATGCATAAATAGGCGTAAAACGCTGTGGATTCTTTACAGAAATGTTCCTCTTGGCGTGTATTCCGCACACGTACACGCCAAGATAGTGTATGGGGGTTGTTGGCACGCAGCAAGTATGTCATTCATTGTGTACTTGCTGCTCCCATGTGGCTGATGGGCACGTGGAAAACACTGCTGTGAGAGAACCCTTAGGCCGCTCTCACACCGGCCACCTTTACCGCGGCGTCCTGAGCGACCGTGCTAATTGCGGTACAACACTCCAATTAATTTCCATGGGTCCTCGCAGACCTGCGCTCGAACATGGTGTTTCTAACATCGTGAGTGCTGTCCTATTCTTCTGCGTTTTGGTGGTTTTAACACACCTCATCACCCATCTTTTTACTTGATGGGAGCATTAAAAAGCGCTGTCAAACGTTCCACCATGCGTTCATAAACGCTGCTCGAAATCACGGTAAATCACAGCGGTTTCTAGCGGCGCTTATCTGAACGCATGTATGAGAGTGGCCTGATACATGTGAAGGAGGTTTGGGATTGGAGGCTGATGGGAATGTTCACATGTCTGTGTTGTGACTTGCAGCAGACTTTTGCTACAATGTTGCACTTTGCAGGCAGCAAGTGGGCGGAGTTCAGGGAACAGAAGCTCCAGAATTGATACTTTATGGGGAACACAAGTATTTACTAAAGCAGTCTGGTTTTCAATAAAAATAGTGTCTGGAACGATCTAAGTACGGTAATGTCCACACATCGGAGATCGCTGCAGACTGCGCTATTTTTTGTCCAATAGAACGGAAACCTGATGGAATGGAAGCGAGCGGGAGGCTTTCTGTTTGCTTTCCATTGTTTTAAAACCCCATTAAAATCAAAGAGGAGAAAACTGATGCAAAGGGAGAGAGGCGGGAACCCTGAACTGACCCTACGGCCGGCGTCACACGAGCGTACGCGTTTTTGCGCATGCCTGAGTGCTGCGGTTTTACTCAATAAACAATGCTTCTCTGCATGCGCATCGGCTCCTTTTATTGCACTTTTTGCCCCCACAAGGCTTGTTCAGTTGCGCGGCAAACAGAGATGCACCAATAGAAATGGCCAATTAGTCTAATGAGTTCCAGACATGCTCCTTTTGCTGCACAATTACGCAGTGTTTCACGCATCCCCTTGTGTATTGCACATGCATTGGCGCCCCCCCTATTGACTTCTGTGGGGATTTTTGGTACGCAAATATGCAGAAAAATAGTTCTTTTCTTTTTTGCACGACCGAAATGTGCAGGTAAAATACATAAATGTGGGTTTTATTCTGCGCGCACAAATACAACCGTGTGAAGCCGACCTAATGGAGGTGAGAAAGCAGCCTAACTTCTACCTGCCTGGAAAGAGGCGGCGTTGGACTAATGAGATGCGTTGCAGTTTGTTTGGACTGTATGTGCATATTACTACAGTAAATCTGGATGATCCCTCCACCTACTGAAGTCCGTCGGTCCTGACCCTGCGATACCAGTGGGACTGATATATGGGCACACCTGGAAGGTGGTTGGTGCCCACGTACCTCTCCCCCTCTCCTAATAAGTCATAGTATATCCTTTTTCGACAATTATCAGGCTACATTCACACTCACATGAGTTTTGTGCATTGTTAGACGCACAAAACTGGCTTAAATAATAACACCATGTTCGATGCTGCGAGGTAAAACATGGCTGCCTGTCCCTCGGAACGCACCGCCCATTGTTTTCAATGGGACAGTCAAACACATGGAATGCTGTGCGATGTGCACACAAGTGCAATGGGATGCTTCCCAGTGGAATCAATGGAAGATACTTGCCGATCCTCTGACGTGGGTGATACAGGCGCCGGAGGACCGCAATTTCGCAGGAGTGATACGACACGCTTTTGCGTGAAAAAAGCCTCGCTTCCATGGATGAAACACGTGTTGACAAGCACGCTATCAGGCCGGGTATCTCGCCGCAATATTACACTCACCGCTGTGAATGTCGCCTAAGGGCTTAAACAGATGGGCGGGATTTTGTCCTGTTATGCGGCTGGGATTTTAATGGTTTCGTTTTCACTGGCCGTATTTTCGCCCGTTAATACTACGTACGACAAAGATAAGGTGGAGCTATCTTCATGCAGCAGCGCGGAGTTTAATTGGTCTGAAGAAAGAAAACCAACTGGTTTGTGCACAACTGCGCTCCGTAGCGGTGAGCAGAGTTGCGCGTACGCCGTCTGTTTAAGCCCTAAGGCTGCTATTACACTGCAGCACTTTACCCCAGTAAACGCAGGTGGAGCTACACTGATAGCAGCCGGCAACAGTTCAGTGACTATGACAAGTCCAAGTGCCGGCAGCTATCAGCGTTTCTCTGCCTGCGTCTTGGAGGGGAGTATCGCTGCTGTTTAGTTGTCATGAGAGGGAGTACCACGCTGCAGATTCCGAGTACAAAGCAGCACAGAGATACAAGAATATGCGATATTTATTGTAGAGCAGGGTAATACAAACGGACAATGTTATGATAACATGGGAGCAGTTTGGCCGCCTGCACACAGGTGGGTCGGAATCTGACCCTGTGCCCAGCTGGCATTTGCATGTACCTGCTTTTCGTTCTCCCTTCCTGTACTGCAGATGGTCTGCCTGGCAAGACGTCGGATATGCGCAGTATGGCTTTTAAAAAAAATAAAGCTCTCCTTTCCCTGCGTCATCGCCTAGTAATGACGTAGAATCCGCAAATCCGTGATCTATCTATCCGTGTGTTTATGTATGTATTGTGGGGATATAGCTCGGTAGGCGTGCGGGTTTCTTGATACACAGAGACGGAACACAAGCAGATGCAGTCCAAATACAGGCGTGGCCTGCGTTTATTTTATAACAGCAACATAAAAAGTCCAACCTTAACTTCAGGCAAACAAATGATAGTCCATAATCCAGATATAGGTAAACAGGCAATAGTCCAGAGCCCAGTGCTCAGGTCGCACTTAGCCGGTGCAGCGCACAGCAGGGCTTCTACCTCCAAGCCGGTCACACAGGCTGCCAGGGTCAAGCAGCCATCTTAGCTCTCTCTGTGTCCGTGCACCTGCTATTTAAAGGCATCTTTAGTTTGGCTCAGCCTCAGCGCCTGGGCTGATTGGCCTTGCCCACACCCTGGAGTGGAGGAGGTGGAATGGACAGCCCCACTACCAACCTGCCATCCGTTCCAAAAAAACCCGGCCAAGATATTTTTAAACAACAGATCTCCAGCAACTACTTGCTGGAGACCACATTACATTCCCGGTTTCTTATGTCTCTCAGAGCGAGACATGACCCTCCTCCAGTCTCCTTATGCATAATACTGGAACCGAGGGGCAACGTAGCGACCATCCACCACTACACCCCTCAGTACCTCACAGTATATATCTGTATATGTATCTATGTGTCAATCGATCTACATGTCTATCTTTCTGTCTGTGTATGTATCTATCTGTCTATGCGTTTGTGTTCATATATCTGTATATGGATCTATGTGTCAATATATCTCCCTGAAGCTGAAGACTGACGGCTACTAAATATAAAAAGTCTGCTACACGCACGTCACACACGCAGCTCTGCTAAATGCACATCACACACAAAAAGCTCTGCTAAATGCGCATCACACACAAAAAGCTCTGCTACATGCGCTTGTCACACACACACAGCTCTGCTACATGCACATGTTACACATACAGCTGTTACATGCACATGCCACACACACATCTCAGCTACATGCACGTCACAAAGCTCTGCTACATGTACATCACACATAGCTCTGCTACTTGCACATGTGACACACACAGCTCTGCTATATGCACATGTCACACACACACAGTTCTGTTACATGCACACGTCACACACATACAGCTCTAGTACATGCATGTCACGCACACAGCTCTGCTACATGCATGCTACACACCCACAGCTCTACTACATGTACATCACATATAGCTCTGCTACATACATTCTTTATCCCATACAACAGGAATCACAACCGACACAGCAGAGTCCTACACACACTGATCACCCCCTGGTCATGTGACCCTGGACTTCTTACACACATTACGGTGACATAATCACAGGTCCTGTAAGTACACATCTACTGTTCAGGTTTGCTGGTTGTTAAGAAAGTGAAGGACCTATGAAGATGTCACCATTATGTGATCAGGGGCGGAACTCAGAGCCGATGGAGGATCACATGATGATGACATCATCTCAAGTCCGGTAAATACACGGCTACTCTCCAGTCTGCAGGTTTTTACTAAAGTGAAGGACCTGTGATGATGTCACCATCATGTGATCAGGGCGGAGGTCAGAGCCCAGGTGACTGATCACATGACAGTGACATCATCACAGGCCATGTAAGCACATGGCTGCTGTCAAGCTTTGCATGTTTTATGCATTGAGACTGTGCTGGATCATATTTTTCTCCAGCAGGTTTCAGCGTATTCTGTAGCTTCCTAATTGTATAGTGTGCACACATAGTGAAAGAAACCAATCAGACACAAGTCATCAGCCTTGAATCTCAACCAGCTCTCTCTCGAGTTACAAGAGCCTCAGGTTTTTATTGAAACACATGATACCTGCCCTTTATGGGCGTGCAACAGATTACATCAGTAACATATACATATTCTTATTCGCTGGGTCAGATAGAATTCCCCACCTCCCTCCCCACCTTCTCTCAAGTCCAGTGTAGTGTGGACTTTGTCCTCTCAGCATGCGGTCAAGCTGAAGGAATTTCAGTGTACGTGGCAGTCATTGTTTAAGAAGTTTCAGTGTTATTTAAGAAGTTTCTGTGTGGGGGCAGGGCTGGGGAAACATCCAAGATGAATACAAGCAATACATATAGTATTGTGATTTAACTCTTAGAGGCTGCTGTGAAACTTTGTATCAGTCTAAAGTTATGAAACACACATCTTTCACCAAGGCCTTGTCCAGCAATTACCATAATGAAATTATGCAGTCGTTAGCCTCTATAGAGTTAAAGTCACTACAGCTGCGTAATACTTCTAGTTTATTATAAATCAATAGACATTTTACGCTAACTAATCATCATGTCTACCACAACCCCCCCTTAAAATGTCTATCCTCTAACTCCTCCCGTCATATTTTCCCAGTTCTCTACGCGTGAGCCTATAACTGGAGCGCGTTGAAGGTTCGATTTAGGGTCTTCAAGGGGGTGTAGGACTTGTCCACTCCTTCTGGGGATGCATCCAGCAAACTCATTGTGGGGGCGGCTTTTCCCAGCGGCAGTTTCACAGGTCTCTCTGACAAGGGTTAACACAACAGACTAGAACGGAAAAGATAATCAGTGCACATACAACAGCGACGCCCATCTGAGCCAGGATCCTTTGCCATTGCTCATCCATAGCAAGTACTGGTCCCAAAGGTTAGCTCTTTTTAGTTAGTGCGGTCAGTTTCTTAATGGCAACTTCGTCTTTACCTGCGGGTCACGTGTTGTCTGGGATGTAAGTACAACAAGTCTCCCCTATCATCTTACAGACACTCCCCTTTTTAGCTAAAATCATATCTAAGACCATTCTATTTTGAAAAGTCATAGTCGAGGTAGGTCCTATTGGTCGACTAGTCCCTATAAGGCATCTCTAGTATAATTTATAAACCGCTGCTAATTATAATAAACATAATTAATCCAGTCAACGTTTATTTACCATAATGATCATAAAAATGGACTCGAATCCAGCTTTAACGTGGTCTCTAATTTTTAAAACTCGTCAGGTACCCCCCTTGGCTGTCCTATGACGTCAATGTACACGTGTAGATCAAAACTACCACCAGGAGTCTCTCTTCTCACTCTAGTGTAATGTTACAATACTAGTAGTGTGCACAGGTACGCACGGCGTGGGACTCCCTGATCTTCACCCACACCAATGTCCCTCCTGGAGATAGCCCTGAAGGTGGACAGGTCCAGGCCACCAACACTGACCCTACACTACCTAGTGACAAGACTGGAAGGAGCCGCCGTACCTATTCAGAAAACAAGGATAGACCAACATGACAGGAAAACCACAAACCGCAGGCTGAGTTGGATCGAGATAAAGTAACTTTTGGGGGTAACCTCATTATCCTCAATGCTGTCTGACGTGGAGGAGCATAAGGATGTGGAGGAGCATAAGGGCTTTACTTAGGCACACTCCCCTGTCCAATTATCTTCCAGACGGGTCCTCCACCTCATGTCTCCACAAAGCCAGTAAACGTCTCCTAAGGACTGGACCTGATTCTGCATCCATTCCCCTCCTATCGTACCGTAGGAGGAGCAATACCCGTTAGTGAGTTCCCCAAAAATCTCCCTCCACCCTGATTTTTGCATGGCAGGTGTAGTTTCCAGGGTAGTCAGTAATACTCTCTCCGGTGCAAAACACTTATATAGTTATAGAGTATTCCTTTTTCCACTTCTCACAAACAGTGTAATTGGTGGAAGTGCTAACGATGAAACTAAGGAAACACTCTTCAGCACCTACAGGGAGATTCAGAGGGACCATTCCCGAGTGCGATTGGGCACTACCGCACACGCAACAGTTAGACTCGTTGCTCTTGTTAGCATTGTACCTCATCAATTCCAACCAGGGATTCTGGTCAGAGTAGCCAGTCTCTACTGTCAAGGTGTCCTCAAAAGTAGGGTCGGCTATGATCATCATGTTCGTCAAGGTCTTTATCTTATGGCAGAGGGGTTAATTATGGGCACGGGGCTAAGTGAAGGCCTCCATTCGGGTGCATCTACCATATCCCTTATTTTAAACTTCCCTAAGGGATCTGTCCTTCCGTACTGGTATGTCCCCAAACTGTAAGCCCCCCGGGCTTGGATTTTTCCATGGTTAGTGTAAAAACCGTATTAAAACCAAGCACCATACTAAGTTCAGCCTTCCAATACCTGCTGTCCTTATTATTCTCAAAGAGGGTTATACGACTAATTAGGGATTTCCCGCTCTTATCTTTCTTATTTAAGGCATTTTGCGGTTTATAGGACCAGTCTGTTCCTGTGTTCCGTCCCACTGATCCCCAATAATGGCAGTCTTCTCCCCAGACATTATCAGTGTCGCAAATATATTGTATTCCCCGGGTATATAAGTCATATAACCAGCTGGACTGGGCTAAATCTGGTCCGCAATGGGATTTTGCGCCTAGACACGGGACCACAGTACAATAGTTGAAGGAATATGCGGCTACTTGAGTGTTGGACGAGTTATACCAGAAGGTAACCGTATCCACATATTCTTCCGACTAAAGATTCCAGTTGCCACCCTCCTCTCTCACTAGCCCTAACCAGAGTAATGTCCTCGGCACAACTAAGACTGGTCTCCCATATCTGAGGCTTTCTTACAGTATGAAGCGTGGATCCACGTAAGTCTTTCGGCTAGTTTCACAGCTGTGGCAGTAGTCAGAAGCACCTGGTAGGGACCATCAAATCGGGGCTCAAGAGGGTGCTTCCTGAGGAACTTCTTGACACACACCCAATTCCCAGGCTGCAAGATATGTGTCCCAGTATCTGCCTCTAAGTCTGGAAGAGAATACCTGTGCATAGGCTTTGGTTAGTGCTTTAACAATGGAAATCACATACTTAGTCAACACATCAGATTGTAATTGTAACTACCGAGGATAGTAGCAACCTAGCCTTGGGGCTAGCCCAAACAATCTCGGATCCCCCCTGGGTTCATATCTAACACTGAATAAGGCTATTGGATGACAGTCTTTTCAAAGTAGCCCCATTTTTAAGTATCTTGCATTTTAGCGTGCCACTAAGTCTCTCCACCTTTCCACTGCTCTCAAGGTGGTAGAGTATGTAAAAGGCCTGGGATACACCCAGAGCAGACATGACATGTTACATTCACCTGCGAAGTTTGTACCTCTGTCTGACTCTGAATCACTTCTAGTACCCCATATTCACAGTCTACCTCGTTCATGAGCTTCTTTGCGGTTACCTACTTGTTTGCCTTGGTAACAGGGTCGGCCTCCAACCTGCAAAGACATTATCATCAACAAGCACATATTCATACATCCCAACAAGTGGGAGCTGAATGTAGTCAATTTGCAATCCCTGAAATGGGTAGAGTGGTCCCGGCAAGTGTGATGGGGGCAAATTTACTTCTGCCCTGTCTCACCTATGGCATAGATCATGCTAAACTGGACAAATGATGCAGCAGCTACAGAGAACCCAGGAGTCGCCCGTCCTCTTTCAAGCGTCTACGTCATTGCTGCTTTACTAGGTGGGTCTTTCCGTGCGTCAGCTGGGCCATCATGGGATACAGGAACTATGGTAGGCAAGTGCTGTTGACTGTTCACCATACGCTGTCCTGTTTCTGCTGCTCCCATATTAGTCCATTTATCCTTTCCTTCCTTGCTGGCTTGTAACTGTAAAGTCTTTAGCATATCAAAGTCCAAATTTTGTCAATGTCCAAAGTTTTTGCCACTGACTCATGCTGTCAGTATCTTTTCTTCTTTCTTCCACGGGTTGAGGGCCGCTGCCTTTGCTGTGCTGTCGGCGAGGGTGTTGTCTCTCGCTTCTCCATTGTAGGAATCGGTGCGAACTCTCCACTGCCAGGTAGAAGTAGAGCCTCCATGAGACTCTGCACCGCTGCACCATTCTCAATTGGTTGTCCTGCTAAGGTAAAAAACTGTCTTGCCTTCCATATTGGGCCGTAATCATCAGCTATGCCAAATGGATACCAGGAGTCAGTGTAAAGGGTTGCCGTCTTACCTTTCACCACTCTACACGCCTCAGTGAGGGCCTTCAGTTCCGCTTCTTGTGCTGAGACAGGCGGAGGCAGAGCTTCTGCTTCTAGGACATCTTGTTGCATGACCACTGCATATTCGATGTGGAGTCATCAATCCTCACCCTGGTACCATCTGCAAAAAGCTAAACATATGCATTGTCAACAGAGGTTCCAGTAACTGTTTGCATACCTGCAGTTTCTTACTGTATCAGTACTAAATAATCATGTTGGTGTTCTATTTCACATGGATCAGAATCTTGTAGCACAAAATCATTTATTTCCTTTTTATTTTATTTTTTTTAAAAAGCCAATAGCTGATCTACAACACCTAGATCATCTATGACCCAGATCACCTATGCCTCCCCCCTTTTGAACCGGAATACTCAATAGAAAAAGAGTAGTCGTGTTCAAACTAGTACAATGTTGAAAAAGGAAACCAAGAGGCACAAAAACAAACGCACTGTAGGTCAAGGTAACATTGTATGCAGCAAGGTCTGAGCGAAAATATCCTTTAGATTTTTTTTTTTCAAGTCGCAGTTAGCATTTTTAACACAAGGGGGCGCAACACAAGCAAAATTGTCACCCAGTGAAATAGTATTTCAGGGAATTTCAATGTTTAACTTTCACTCTCCTGTCGGAATATAATTATAGCTTCAGTGTAGACTGACACTAGAATATACAAAGACATAAGGAAAAAAAACTAAAGAATACGGATGAATTGACATCCTTCTCTGAGCAATTCAGTCCCTCTTTCTCACATAAAAACCAAAATTACTTCATCAAATTGTGTGAAAAAGTTTGCTGGGTGACTATAGGGAAATTATTCCATTTGTAGGAGCCTTCCTTAACATAATCTGTCTGAGCATCCATTGGAGAAGCAGGCAGTGGAAAACAGAGCCCCTGGAAACACACCATGAGAGGGCGTCCCCTGCTCATGGGTCCCTGGCCTCTGTCCTTCATGCATCAACTCCAATCTTCTATACACTATAAACCAGCTTAGTCGTCTACTATGTCCTAAGCTGCATCTTCACAAAGAACAAAGGTTTGTTTCCCTGAACTTATCACACATCCAAGGTGGACACATTTTGGAGTGTAACAAAGTCTGGTAAAAAAAAACACCTTACATCAGACAATCATGATGTTAGCACTGGATACAGTGGCATTGGGGAATGTTGGCCTCCCGAGTGCAGCAAGATGGCCGCCAGAGGCAGAAAGGGGCAGGGCTACAAATCTCCCAGGTGAGGCAAGATGGCTGCTGGGGGAGGAAGGTGCGGGGCTTAGTACTGTCCCGGATTGGAATGGCCAGAAGTAACATCACACACCCTGAAAGTGAGCACATGCGGAAGTAATTTCAGGGTGGGGGCAGGGCTCACCCCACTTGCTGCAGGGTCATACTATGTAGGGGTTTTAAAACATTGCAAGTGCGGCCTCCATTATAGGGATGGGCAATAGTCAACACAAAGGCATTACATTGTTCATGATACAGGCAATACACATCCCCCACTACACTCTCTCCTTGTGAATCCCTTTCCTACATTATACCACCTCCTAGCAATCTAAAGCACCTTTTCTGTCTGCTGGGCCTCCTGCTTATCTTTCTAACACATTCCTTTGGTCTATCTAAAGCTCGACATTCATTTCTTTCAGTAACTTTCCTGATCTTTTTCTTTGTAAAACGTTTCTACATGTTTTGCATATTTCAAAACATCCTGCACTGATCCCGTATTCTATTCTGCCTGCTTATTCTATCCTATTTGAAATTTCTGGACACAGTAAAACTCTTTTACCAAATTCCACCCATCTCTTCTTATATCCCTCGCAAATCACAATGCACATTAAACACTATAAACACAAACAAAGGGAACAGACGGGTTAACTTGGAAATGCTCAGTGGCTTAACATCAGCCTATTCTTATCAGTAAGCCCCCCTCCAGTTAGAAACACTGCACATTCTTTAAACAAGACCTTTGACTATACACAAAGACTGACGATTATATTCAGTAACAGAGACCTCTGGAGTTTCCAGCCGACACAACATGGCGGCTATAATTCCGCGTATCCCTTTTCACATATGAGAACATAACATGCTCAATCATACAGGTAAATACGCCTATTTTAAACCCTGCGTATCCCTCCTTACATATGAGAGCACATAACACGCTCGATCATACGAGTGCATACGCGTATTTTAAATTTTCCTGGCCTCGCTTTCCAAGTGTAATAGCGCAAACCGTGCACTATTACATAGGAGAATATGCCCCGGGCGAGCTCCCTCAGGCTTATACAGCCAAGTCCGCCCTTCTGACACATTAACCCTCACAGAGTCTGTCTCTTAGTCTTGTATACACAATCTTTAACCGTCTCAGACACAGCATACAGAATACCCCTAGGCAGGTTACACGGTGTTTTATTTCCGAGTAGAAGAAAAGACTATATTACCTGCCTTTCATTGATTTATCACTCTGGTTTAGATATGGGAAGATTAACAGTTAGAAGTCAGCTCACATCGGTAGATTAAAGGGGATGTCTCGCGGCAGCAAGTGGGGTTATACACTTCTGTATGGCCATATTAATGCACTTTGTGTTACGGCACTCTGCCCCCCGAGCGCCAAGTGGGATGCCCTAATCTTCCCGCACCCCACTGTCCCTGCCTACTTGCCTCGGCCCTGGCTAACCCCAGGCGGACAACTGGACGGCGGTCCCTGCCCTGGCTGGGGACCTGGCAGCTGACAAGCAGGAAACTACCTAATGGGGGGAACAGAGTGCCGACAGAGGAGGCAGATGAATGAGACCAACAAAACTGACAAGGCTGGAGATGGAACTCACAGGCAAACTGGCAGGGTGCTGGATAGCAACTAGTGCTGACTGGGCCAGACTAGATTAGAGGCAAACAGAACCAACAGAAACAGACTGAGTAACAGGGGACCAGAGGGAGCTGACCGACAACTAGGGACTGACTGAGGAGAACCGCAGACAGACTGGCTAGGTGCATGCAGAACCAATAACTGGCAATGAGCTCAGTTCACTGCCAGTCTTTTAACCACAAGGTTCCGCCCAGGGGCGGAGAGTGGGAGGAGGCAACTCCACCCACTGCTGTATAAGAAGCACAGAGGAGTGCAGGCGGCACCCTACGGGCGGGCACGCCCACGCCGCCGCCCACTGGACAACCCAAGCTTCTGGGATGACCTCGACACAGGGCTCCAGGCTGCTGGAGCCGACGCCGGAGCGACGCGCGCCGACTGCGGGACCCCATGCCGCACTGTATGGTAACATTACCCCCCCCCTGACGGGGGACCTCCGGGCCCCCGGAAACTCGACCAGGCTTATCCAGGCAAAGGCTGTGAAAACGCTGTACCAACCCGAGAATGTGACCCTCCTGAGCGGACACCATGGACTGATCCTCAGGTCCATGACTTCGGTAGTCTGCGGCTGCCCCGCTTCCTTCAGGGCCAACCGTTGACATATCGTCATGTTTCAGGTCGTCTTCCGAGTCAATGTCCAACCATTCGCCAGTGTCTTTTGACCCATCCTCGCTACCAATGACGCTGCCTTCAAAATCTGAGGCATCTCTAACTTTAAAATCACTGTCATCTGAGCTATCATACTCCAAAAAACTCTTCCGGGCCCCCAAATATTGTATGGTTCCTGGACCCCGGCAAGAATCCAGGACCTCCTGGGCCTTGTGTTCAACTTCATCACAGACCAGGGTGGGCGGCGGGGAACCGGAGGTGGGCATCACCGAAGAGACAGCAGGTTCCGACAAAGACTTATGGCCCCCCGTGCGACCCCTCCTTTTGCGATATCCAGAGGACCGGTACCCCTTCTGTCCCACCCTGTACGGCTCAAACACCGACCGACTCTCCTCACAATGCAA